>NC_048316.1:18285985-18389313 GCF_013100865.1 Trachemys scripta elegans
CCCGACTGAGTCCTGCCTGCTCGGGGCCAGGCCGGACTCTTACTCACCCCGGCCCTGCGCTTCCCCTGAGTCTCCCGGGCCTCCCTCCAGCACTTGCGGAGGGAGGGGGAATGGTGAGCCCGGGGAAGAGGCGGGGATTCGGGGAGGGAACCAATCGGGGGAGGAGGGGGCGGAGTCAGGGAGGAGAGGGGGGGTGCGAGCACTTCCGGGCTCCAGGCTCCGGCACATTTCCTTGTTTGTCCCGCGTCCCGACCGACGTGCAGTCGGGACGCGGGACAAACAAGGAAATGTGCCGGAGCCTGGAGCCCGGAAGTGCTCGCACCCCCCCTCTCCTCCCTGACTCCGCCCCCTCCTCCCCCGATTGGTTCCCTCCCCGAATCCCCGCCTCTTCCCCGGGCTCACCATTCCCCCNCAGCGTGCGCGCTGCTGGGTCCCTGCAGCAGGCCCCGGCTCGGGGGGTTCGGAGGCGCCGCAGCCGCGGAGCGCCATGGCCGCTTCCTCCCCCGCGGCAGTGGGAGCTGCAGCAGAGGCTGCTCCCGAGTCCCGCTGCCCGGGGGTGAGAACAGCCGCCGCCTGGCCCCGCGGGCCGCCCCCCTCCTCGCCCTACCATCCGACTGAGTCCTGCCTGCTCGGGGCCAGGCCGGACTCTCACTCACCCCGGCCCCGCGCTTCCCCTGAGTCTCCCAGGCCTCCCTCCAGCACTTGCGGAGGGAGGGGGAATGGTGAGCCCGGGGAAGAGGCGGGGATTCGGGGAGGGAACCAATCGGGGGAGGAGGGGGCGGAGTCAGGGAGGAGAGGGGGGGTGCGAGCACTTCCGGGCTCCAGGCTCCGGCACATTTCCTTGTTTGTCCCGCGTCCCGACTGCACGTCGGTCGGGACGCGGGACAAACAAGGAAATATCGGGACAGTCCCGATAAAAATCGGGATGTCTGGTCACCCTATCCTTTGATGCTACACAGTACCTCATTTGCCTTCAGTGGGCCATCTTGTATGCAGGGTCATCACTCTACCTTAAATTAATGCTTCTTTTACTGTTTGGTGAGTTACACCAAGGTTTACAATGGAAACACTCACTATAACTTTATACCATGGGCTATTGAGGTTGTAAGTGAGATCAATACACACAGCATCCTGCAGGCATTTTATAACGTCTAAACACTAAGCACATTCTTATCAACTTAACATCCAATATCTATTCTGATAATACTAACACACAGATAAGCCAGACTGGTTTCCCAGCTATGAATTTGTAACTGTTCAGTGCGGCCTGGGGCTTTGGAATGAGCTGGCACCTGGTCTGCCATCATCACATGGACAATTATAGATAATCTATAACAATCATTCCCCCAATGGGATAGTTTTCCTAAACCCCATCTCTTAGTGAATATAACCTCTCAGTTCTTCCCAGGATAGAGTCCCCCGTCCTGTAAGTATGGCCTGCATTCTTTGTTCTGAGATGCATACATTTATATTTACCCATATTAAATTGCACAAAATTTACTTACAATCAGTTTACCAAGAGATCTGGATCACTCTGAATCAGTAATTTGTCCTCTTTATTATTTACCACTCCCCTCAATTTTTGTATCATCTGCACACTTTATCAATGATGCTTATGTTTTCTTCCAGGTAATTGATAAAAATGTTAAATAGTGTAGGCCAAGAGCCAATCCATGCAGGACCGCACTGGAAGCACACCTGCCAGATGGTGATTTTAAGAACAAGAAGTGTAATTCATAGATTAGAAGGCCAGAAGGGACCAGTGTGTTCATCTAGTCAGACTTCCTGTCTAACACAGGCCAGAGAATTTACCTGAATTAATTCCTGTTTGAATTAGAAGGTATTTTTAGAAAACATCCAGTCTGGATTTAAAAACTGTCAGTGATGGAGGATCCATCACAACTCTCAGTAAATTATTCCAATGGTTAATTATCCTCATTCTTGAAAAATTGCACCTTATTTCCAGTCCGAATTTATCTAGTTTCAATTTACAGCCATTGAATCATGTTATATCTTTGTCTGCCAGACCCAAGAGCCCATTTTCAAATATTTGTTCCCCACATAGGTATTTATAGATTGTAATCAAGTCACCCTTTAATCTTCTCTTTGTTAAGCTAAATAGATTGAGCTCCTTGAGTTTATCACTATAAGGCATGTTTTCTAATCGTTTAATCATTCTCATGGCTCTTCTCTGAACCTTCTCCAATTTATCAACATCCTCCTTGAATTGTGGGCACTAGAATTGGACACCTGTTCCAAATACAGAGGTAAAATAACCTCTCTTCTCCTACTTGAGACTCCTGTGTTTATATATCCATGTAATTAGGAATAAGAATTACATCAGAGGGCCACACTAATCTCCAGAAGCTTCTGGTAGTTTGCCTCTTCTTTCCCAGAGCCCTGCTCTCCTTTCCACACATCCAAGCGCTTCCCACTGAAGTCACAGAGAAACACTCATATTTTCCTGTGAAGGAGTCCTGCATCAGAAAGGGAAGTGTGGAGTTGTGCTCCTCAAAACTGGATGTTGTTGTTACTGGGTTATCCAGAGGATAACCAAGACTATGGGAGGGCTTAGAGTTCAGCTGGTCCTGGATACACTCGAGACAGTCACCTGTCCTAATATGACACTGATTCTGACCAGCCCAGGAGACTGAAGAACCCAGATCTCTTCCTTCCTACATTCCTAGACTCTCTTCCCTACACCTACAGGTCACTGAGGTTAAGACATATACACTCCCATCCATGCCATCCCCACAGACCTTCTCCAGCGCATCCTTCAGGACTGGGATTGGGTGGTCCAGTGGTACAGGTTCTGGATAGCGGGGACACATCTGAATTGCTTCTGATCTCACCTCCATTGCAGATGGGCCTGGAAATAGTTCCAGAGAGGAGGCTGGTTGAGTGGATGGGTTTGCTGACATGTTTTACAGAGAGGATTACTCAGAATGCAGAAGTGCAGATGAGGCCACAAACCTTACAGAGCTTGCCATCCACAGCTGGGAAGAGGCCTTGTGTAAAGCAAAGGAGGGGGCTGACAGACCTACGACTCACACAGAATTTCAGCACATGACATGTTGTTGGTGCAGTTTCAAATCTACCCCAGCAAGGTACCGAGTACATGAGGGAAATCCTTGACTGAGGGTGCTAGTGACAGCAGCTGACAGAGCATCGTTGACACAGGGCTCAATCCTGGTCCTACTGAAGTTAGTAGGAATTTGCTGTTGAGTTCAGTGGGACCAGGTTGTGTCCCAAAGTAGGGCACTGTGACTCCATAGGGAGGGAAGGAAGCAGCAAACCGAAATAAGCTTTTCCAGTAAATATTGTGAATAATGCCCAAAAGTGACCTGGATGCCTAAGGAAACAAACCAGCTCCAAAACAGGACACATGGGGCCACCCACAGAAGACAGCTGACCATCTGCCAGGCCAGGGCAAAATCAGGGGCCCAATAATTTTCCTTCTCATTTTAAATTTTTGGTGCAGAGGAAGAACACTCATTTCCCAATGAAAATGGGAATCCTCCTACCAGGGGCCAATATTTGCCCATCTGATTCCAATGAGCTTCTGAAGCACAGCTCCCCAGCCCTGCACACTATAAAGAAAGTGCCTGTGATTTCCCCTTCTTTTACCCCTCTGGGGTGGGTATGTGCCATGTTATGGTGCTGTGTAGCAGAGGAGAAATGTCACTGCAGAACCTACAGGCCGCGACCATTGTAGACCAATGACCATGATACCGCAGGCAGATTCTGGCCAATGCAGCCCCATAAGAAGAAAGTGAGATCCAGACTCAGAGATGAGTCCAAATGAGTTTAGAAGGAGTCTATGTTGGTGTAATACCTTCTTCTGACCTCTTCAAAGTGTCTCTCTGTAACTCCCTGGACTCCCTTAGCCTTACATCCACTTACCAGTGTATGAATTACATCCCTGCACGTGCTGCCTCTGAATCTGTCCCACTCCGTTTCCAATAACCGAGTGTGAGGAATCTATGGGGTCTAAGCTGGCATGACCCATATGGCAAGAGGCCAGGAGAGAAGAGTAACAGGTAACGCTGCTAGCAGGAGAAGGTACGCAAGTGTACATTAAAGTAACTACCCACAGCTTTACATGCACATTCTGATCCCTCTTTAGGATGTAAATTACTCCAGCGTGGTTTTAGCAGGTATAAGGGAATCCAGCTAGGTGTAGGGGGACTGATCATGCCCCACCTTTACTCACCACCCCTGACTTTGCTTCTGAGTGTAGCACCTGACTTCCTGAGGCAACCCTTTCTTATCATCACTGGCAGGTTCGCTTTCTTTTTCATTTGGAATCTCATTCACACCTGTTTGACCCTTCCATCTCATTGAACCCACTGGGCAATTAGGTTGTGTGTAATGAAATACAGGCCCTGAGTGCACGGGGACGGGGGAGGGCTGTATCTGGGTCCAACCAACTAACTGTAGCGCTCAACTCTGCAGCTGATTCAGACAATCACCTCTTGATGTCAATGGCATCGGGCCTCTGGGTTCTGAGACCCATGGTGGGCAGGCTGATTGCCAGATACTCACCGGGCTCCTCCTTGGGGAGGCTGTACTGCCACAAGAAGCAGCCCATCATGGCCACAGACAGCAGGAAAAAGAAGATTAGTGCCACATGGATCCACTTCACTTCCATCATCGAGAGCCTAAGGAGACTCCTCCCTCTGGAGGCCTGCTGCAAAGAAGAGACATGGGGGTTTCAGTGGTAGTGTTTATAGGACAGAGAGAAAGAGAGAGAGAGGGGAACTGCCTCCCGTGCTTATAAATTAGGTATGTACATGAACTACAGGTAAGGACACGAGTTCCTGGTGCAATCACTGTAGCATTAATAGCTTATAATGTGTCCAGCTGAAGTGCCACAAAATTCTGTGACTAATCTATGCCACCATTGATGCAGCTGGTGCTGGAAGTCGCTTAAAAGCTGGTTTGGGTTTCAGTAGGTGAGCTCATGCTATTAAATCATGCCCTGCCTGGGACAGAATAATCATGGCTCATTCCCAGTATCCCCACCACACCTTCAGTCTGAGTCATGCCGTGTGCAATGTCGTTTGCATGCAAGATGTACACACACAAAAAGTTGCATCAAATTGTCCGCACTCTCACTTCTCTCTAATCAGGATAGACTGAGCCACTCCCTGGGGACTATACTACAGCCTGGTCTCCTCCCCAGGACTGGAATCTAGGATGGCTGATTCAGGATTTCTCCCAAACCTATTGGTGCATGGGCCATTTCTCATGTAACAAGGGAACTAAGAAAGCCACGGTCAGACTTGCAGGTCCCTTTCTCACCCTCTGGCCCGTGCGACTGAGGATCCTAGACCCCATCAGCACTTAGCCCCTTTCCCCCCTCCAAAGCTCACAGGGCACTTTCTGAATGTGAACAGATGTTTGTTACGAATATTTTGTGAAACCTTTTGGTCTATTTCAAACATTTCCACAGCAGATTTTGAAGCTGCATAGTGCTCTGGGCTCCTCCATCCCTAAGTGGGAAGGTAACAGGTCTTGTCCCTTATCGCTGCCTGTGTCAGCCATGTGTCCTGACATCACCCATCCTGGTGCATGCTGGATGGACCAGAGAGCTGACAGCCAGAATACTTGCATTCTCCATGCTCCAACTGCCTGAGCAAGGACAGCTCTCACCTGCCAGGGGAACAGCCATCAACACTAAAGAAAGCCGCATGTACCAGAAAAGTACCCCATTCTGGATCGGTTACAGACCCAGTTTCCCACAGGAACTGGGGGGGGGGGGGACAGCATGCACCAGGAAGGATGACGTCAGGTCATCTGTCTGATGGAGGCAGCAAGAAGGGGGGGGAGGGTGAGGGTGAAGGGCAGGAAGGGGTGAGGAGGGAGAACAACATACAGAGGAAGGACAAAGGCCATTCAGTCCAGATGGTCTGGTCTTAAAGAACAAGAGAAGATGGTGATGGAAAGAGGATAAATAGATCAGGAGAAGGAGAAAAGAGAAGCCAGGGCCACATTGAGAGACAGCAAAGCCCTGAGCTACACAGAAACGTACTGTGCCCTAGCTGACAGGAGCAAAGGCTCACATGGGTGGAAGGAATTGATCAGACCCTATGCTGCTATCAGCCAGGTCCATTGCTAGGGTCCCACTGCCCCACCACCTCCTGCAATCCTGAGTGACAAAGCTCGCTCTTACCCGTCTGTTAGTCCATGCTGGAGAGCTGCTCCTCAGAGCTGCAAAGAGATGCCATGTTCCTGCTGCAGGAGCTGAGAGTGCAGACCAGGGCCCTCACTTTTCATTTTTAGCTCCCACATGGTAAAGCTGCCTTTTCACCGATGCACTCCTGCCCAGCCTGTCTCCTCCTGGCTTCTTCCCCCACCCCATGGCTGCCGGTGACTCCCAGGGCCCTGACGTCAGAGTGAAATGGGATTTTCTTGGTTTTAATCTTTGGGGATTACCTCCTCCTCCAATCTGCTTACTTAATGCACTTTGGACTTTCGCAGCCCACTAGACATTGATCTAAAAAGTGATGGGCGCCCAAACCCTTCTCACCTGACTCCACCTTTGTTCACCTCCCCTGGCAGGCAAGAGCCCTGCATCTCCAGTCCCATCTCTTCACCCACCAGTCCCACTGCAGCACCAGCGACTATGTCCTGCTTTCCAAACCCAGAGACAAACGGTCCTTACATAATAACATGAATGGGACACCTCTTGCCATCGACTGGGATGCTGAGCACTTAAATCTGACTGACTGCACAGAACTATTCATTCTCCATGGGATTTACAGAAAATGAGTTACCCACAAATAACTCCCAACCCAGTCTGTGGGGAAACACACCCTTCTACCCATCTCTTCTTATTCATCAACAGAGAAAGAGAGAGAAGGAAAGCCCTGGCTGGGATGATTTAGTTGGGAATTGGTCCTGCTTTGAGCAGGGGGTTGGACTAGATGATCTCCTGAGGTCCCTTCCAACTGTGATATTCTATGAAAAAAGAGAGATTCCATACAATTCCAGTCCCAAGTGGGAGAGGAGACCCCCTGGTGCTCAGTACACTTTCAGTCTCACTGTGGTGTGTGTATGTGTGTGTGTCTCTCTCTCTCTCTCACACACACACAGTCAGGGAGAGACAAACCCCAGGGTGATTTGATCCATGTCCCATTTTCTCTGAGCCCCCAAATTTTGGGGAGAGGTTCAGATAAGTCGCCCTCTATTAAACCCCTCTCTTTCACCGCGCAGGGTAATATTTCCCTGTGTCCCTCCCAGTGAATTATCACTCACACTTCTGTGTGTCACTTAGCCGGTGACAGACCTTATCACAAGTTATTAAGGTCCAACAGGATTCACAGCCCCCGTCGGTACCATCCTCAGATGATGTCTCAGTCACACAGGCCACTGCCAGGAAGCACAAAATGTGCTGGATGTAGCTGATCTTAAGTGTGGCAACAGCAGAGCAGAGATCTGCCAGCCACCGTCTCGCCATGCTCCAAGCTGCAACCTCCCGTCCCAGGGAGGAGCTGCTTGGCCTCTCTGGCAGTGTCTGGAGTGAGCTTCGCTCTCTAGCTGACTCTTCCTTTGTCTGTGTTTCTCTGTCCATTTAACCCAATCAGAGCTGCCAGAAAGTGTAATTCACCCCCCCCCTCCACCCAGCAAGAAGATTACAGCTACAGGACCAGAGTGGAATTTGCTTTTCACTCTCTCAGGGTTGAAAGTGCCCGTGAGATTGAATATTAATTCTGTCTAATGCTTATCTGCCATGTGTGTGAATTGGGGCTGAAACCAGCTGGGCTTTGCAAACTATTTATAGTATCTTCATCTCCTCTTGGCATCTGCGCGGGGAGGCGATTAACCCCTGTGATGGACAGCATCTCCATGTCTGTGGCACGTAGCTCACTCACACAGCACCAGTGCATTTACAAGACACAGGAGGAGCAAGCCCAGATGAGCAGAGACAGGGGACACAGCGGGGTCGATCCTGCTCTCATGTCCACCAGAGCTAGTGAGGAATAACCCCATTCGAGTCAATGGAGTTGTAGTGCTGTAAGCAGGAGAATCAGGCCCAGCCCTTTGTTGGTGAGCTACACACTTTATTTGGATACAACAATGTCAGACTATTTCCTCTCCATTGGCCTGGGATCTGATGCTGACAATCAGCAGCCAAGGGAATGGGAGCAGTGAAGAGGCGGTGGATGTTGGGAAGGTTCAGCCTTACCCGTATCTGTAACCCTTCCATGGCTGATTAGGAGTCGTTTCTCATCACCAGCGCTGGTGGGTTTTCGCAAGTCCAGGGCTGGAAAATCCTATGAGCAGGGAACAAAGGGTTAGAACAGGGAAAAAAGAGAGGGATCGCAGGGCGAGACTGAGCAAGGGGAAGAGAGAACCCAGATGCCAGAGTATGGAAAGTGAGGGCAGGAGAGCCCAGCGCTAGGGGATGAAGCAGGAAAGAGGGGATTGCTCCAGAAAATAAGCTGGACCCTAGGGCCAGAGCTCAGAGATTGCATCTTCACACCGTCTGCTTCTCTCTGGTTTTGCATGATACCAGCCCACCCCCTAAGCAGTGGCTCTCAACCTTTCCAGACTACTGTACCCTTTTCAGGAGTCTGATATGTCTTGCGTACCCCCAAGTTTCACCTCACTTAAAAACTATTTCCTTACAAAATCAGACAAAAATGTCACAGGACACTATTACTGAAAAATTGCTTCCTTTCTCATTTTTACCATATAATTATAAAATAAATTGAATGTAAAATGAATTGAAATATAAATATTGTATTTACAATTCAGTGTCTAGTATATAGAGCAGTATAAACAAGTCATTGTCTGAAATTTTAGTTTGCACTGACTTCTCTAGAGCTTTTTATGTAGCCTGTTGTAAAACTAGATAAATATCTAGATGAGTTGATGTCCCCCTGGAAGACCTCTGTGTACCCCCAAGGGTACATGTACCCCTGGTTGAGAACCACTGACCTAAGGGAACTAGCCAGCAATACAGAGTCCTTTTCAAATTGCCCAGGCCCCTTTCCCTCCTGCTGCCAGGACCCTGCCCGCAAAGTCCCTTGGCTGGTGGCAGCTCCCTCTCCCTTCCCCCCACAACTCCCCCAGAGAATTAGAGCACAGAGTTCTTCAAGGCTGAAACTTCCCCACTGGTCGAGGTGTGACATGATCCTTCATCCCATCCAGGCCCTGCAGGGGTGGTTAAACCCCTCCTCTCCCCTGGCCTCTCTCTGCAGGACATTTACTGAACCTGAAGAGACATGAACCCATCTCAGCTACCTATGATTAGAGAAGCCAAGATGGAGGCATTGATCTGGGTGCTCTCAGGGCTGGGGGCAGTGTCTCAGGCTCCAAGCGCACAAGGGACCATAATATCACTGCCCCTCAAGCCACCAAAGCTTCCCTCCTCTCCTGTCCTTACTTCCCATTAGCAGTGATTTCCGCAGTGGGTAAAAGAACCTTGGAAAGCTCTTACCCGCCTAGCTGCTGTCGTCCTCCAGGTTCCAGTGCTGATGAATTTGGGGCTTTCCTGCTGCTGCAGATGTTGTTAAGAGTGGCTGGAGCACTAATCCCAGCAGGCAGCCTCTCAGTGCAGATTATTCCCTCTGCCTCACCCTTGCGTAGGGGATGGAACATCTGTCCAGGGAAGCTGCCAAAGAGTGGCATTGCTATTCTCATGGAATGCAACAAGGGCAGAGTGGGGATTGCAGGAGTGGCTGGTTTTAACATGCCACAGGGATGAAACATTCATTAATCCCCAGTGCACACTCTTGGGAAGCTCTTTATAGATACCCCTGGTGCTGGGGCAGAGGGGCGGGAAGTAATCTGCCCGAGGCCACATGCAGAATCAGTGGCGGAGCCAGGCCCTGAACCCAGGAGTCCTGATTCCCCATCCCTTGTGCTCACTCTTAGGCCATGTCCACACAACGAGCTAGGGGTGTGATTCTCGGCTCGTGGACACAGCCTGAAACCGGTGGGTATGTACTCGGCATGACTCAGCCATGCCTCTGCTGCCACTACCCATGCTACCATAGCTACACGGATATCTGTATTCCCGTTAGTTCAGTGTACCTAAGCAGAGGACTCACACCCCCATCCCATAGTGTAGACTGACCCATAGATGATCCTCCCTTCGTACACTTCAGAATCCAAGGGGCTCCAGTCTTGCTGCCCTCCAGCAATGAAAACAGAGGAGCTGAATGCCCTTCCTCAACTATGCTGGGCCTGCTGCCAGTGGGGCAATGCATAGGGCCATTCCTTCCAGAGAGGAGAGTACAGACAACATTTTCAAGTTGCTGATTAATGTGTATGGGGAATGATGGACCCAGATGCCATCCTGATGTGATAGGACTAAGGGATGATGATTTAAGACATGGAATGAAGAGGAGATTCAAGGAGCAGCCTACATTGACTTTTCCTGACCTGATGAGGGAAGACTTTGAGGGTCTGAGGAGGATGAAAAGAATATTGAAGAAGTTGGAAATAAAAGTTAGAGGAAAAAAATGAAGGCGTTATCCAAGCTATCCTGGTGGATTTGGAGAATACAAGCACGGTCTTGGAGAGTTTGAACAAAGGCTTAGTGATCAACAAGAAGAGCTGTTTAAAACAGTGCATCAATCAAATATTTCACTGACACCAAAAGCAAACAATGCATGCTGAGGGGCAGAAAATGTCAGGACATCTCTATTAAGAGATAACTAGGACAACCTAGTTTGCTGTGGATGCCACAAGTCCGATCACATCTGGAGAGAATCCCCACGTAACTGAAAGGATCAAGGAAGAATTTCCTCTCCTGATAGGGAGAGATTTGAAGTTCCAAATTCAAGCGAGGGCAGAAGAAACTCTCGAAAAGGGGATGAGACACCCACTACTTTGTCTAGGGTGGGTTTACAATGACTAGAACTATGGACAGTCCCCGGATAGAGGAAAAGAAAGCCAGAGCTTTTGGAGCCAGCCCCATTGTGGAAGTGGCGATTGGAGGGGTGCAGACATGGTCTTTACATAACATAAGGTCTGAAGTCACCACCATGAAGGCAAGTTACTTTTATAAGAACTTTGAAAGACCTCATGCTATAGGGGATGCCCACTTGGTAAAGTTGATAGCAGCTAACAGAGTAGATACGCCTGTAATTGGGTGTCTGGAGGCAGATATCCAGTGTTTAGGGCAAGTATTGCCTCAGAAGTGCATTTTCTTTGCCCAGGCTGGTTATGAGTGTCTGGAAGATGCCATCATCGGAGTTGCCATTATCCTAGGAAATGACTGTCCTGAAGGATGTAGATGGACTCTTTGGACACTATTGCAGCTTTCAGGAGGACTCTACCACAAGGAGAGCACCACACATCTGGGCAAAAATGAATGTTCAATGTCAGAAGATTTGACAGCCAGGCAGGATTGGACAGGTACATGGAGGATTTTCCTCTGCTCAGAGCCCATTTCTGAAACACTGGCTGCTCTACTGTGCCACTGCCTCTTCGCCCCTAACAGAGCAACCCCGTCCCCAGGCACCTCCCCTCAGAGAGTACGGGCTGGAGAATAGCAAACTCCATCTCTAGGAAGACTATGGATTTTGCTAACAAAACCAACACCACTTGAGCCAGGCCAGGGTGACAAACCGTCTGTAGTCCCCTGACTGCTGCTGTGCAAGGACTCTCTTTTCTCAGTTCCATCTCCAACATGGAGTTGCAGGAGGAAGTTTCCTGGCAGAGGTGTTGGGGTGGACAGGTGAAAGTGAGTCTAGCATGGAGCGTGTCCTGTGGATTGCTGGGAGGTACTTGTCATGGTTAGCTGTATTGTTTGGGGGAGATGCAGCAGGTGACTGGGGAGATGTTTCTTTGGGTTTACTCAGCACTGTTATGATGTCCGTGCAGCTTCTGCCATTTGGGCACAGCCCAGAGCTCTCCGTCAGGGTTTGTGTGGGCCATTAGCGCCAGTAAAAGGTGTGAACAAGTCCTGGTGCCCCGTGTGGGAAGAGGAGGAGCTCTCTAGGGCCTGGGAGGGGCTTGGTGGGGAATGGGGTTATTTATTAGTGTCCAGAACAGTGGCAGAAAGATCCTCCTGATTCAATGCGTGCACTCCTCCACTGCCGCCGCCGCCTCCTCCTCGCCCTGCCAAGGGCACCAACTGCCTGCACCACCACCCTCCGCCTGCCACCACAAACAAATCTTAAACCTAGCCCAGTGCAGAGAGGAGGCCTTGGAATGGGGATGAGGAGTAAACTCACCCCACCCTCACCCTGCTGCATCAGTTCCTGTCCCTTGGGGCTGGGGCGCTCCCCTTCACACCGCAGCGAGGCGGGATTAGGGTTGCAGTGTCAGAATAAAGGGTGCTGCTGTGAGTGGTCAATGCCACCAGGTCACAGTGCTCTAACCAGGGAGCCAGGCCACCCCTGCAGGAGGGGTTTCTGAGGGTGCAGTTGCACCCAGGAAGCCCTGCTAAAGCCATCGCTGGTCCAAACTAAGCCTCTTGCGGTAGGTCTGAAAGGAGATTCCCTCATTTGGGGGAAGCGGTGGATGTGCTATCAGCTGCCCTGCATCTGTATAGATCACAGCTGCACGTAGCCCAGGGGTCCCTGTTCTATTTCACACAAGCCTCAGAAGTCTGCAGGGGGCCTAGATTTTTACTAGGCCATTTCCAAGCTCCCTTGTTAACTGCCTGCTGGCAGGCAGTTCCCTGATAATGGGTATCGCCTCTGGAAATTGCAGTCCCATGGCAACAAGGAGTTTAATTGCTGTTATTGCTAAATGGAAGACATGGCTCTGGTAATCCACCCCTTGTCTCTAGCACAGTCCCTTAGAAACAGTCCTGTGATTCTTGTCCCTACTGAAGCACTGGACGGGGACGGACGGACACACACACACACTCCTCTTCAGAAGCAGCAGCTCCCCACGGGCCACGTCCAGGAGGCTGCTGCATGTTTTCCTCACCCATGGGATCTTCCACAGCTTCAACTGCCGCAGGCTTAGAAGTGCATCAGTGATGGGAGCATGAAGTCCAGGCAGAGGGTTTTCGGCCCTATGAGCAAGCAGAGCTGTGTGAGTACCACACCTGAGGAGAGCATGGGCAACAGGATGGAATCCCCTCACCCCAACACCCCTTCCACTACGGGACCAGTGGAGAAGAGCATGAAAGTGAACAGGGAGCCGTCTTCTTTCCATCTGCCTTGCAAATGCAGTGAATGATAGGCACGTAGGCTGAGTGGCTGTGACAGTCACTGCGGAGCATGCTGAGGGGTCTGGGTCTCGTCAGACACTTGTGCAATTTCACTGTTCCCAGAAAGGCCAGGCTGACAAGCTCCATCTCTGAGAGACAGTCACACCCCCTCTGTGCTCTCCAGATCCATCTCCCAGTGCTTGCATTGATCACTAGTGACTCCCAGGTGCTGTCTTGTTCATTCATCTCAGCCTACACATCTCTGAAAGGTCAACAGGTTTCAGTGAATTAATAGGAGGTGCTGTTCTCTGCAGCAGTTCTTCTGCAGGCAGCCACACAGCCCCTCCATCTCTGGCATTGGCAGCAGTGGGTATGTTTGCCAAGAGCACTGGCCGCCATTGGCCACAGCAGGCCTCACCATGGAGCCATGGCCTGCACTTGCCAGTGGTCTCCACCTGTGGGATCCAATTGAAATGAATTCAAAACCCTAAATGTTCCCAGATGAAAGGCCTGCACCAGTGCCAGACAGGGGCGACAGGTTTGTATAATTTTTGGTGGTGCTCAGAACAGGTCCAAGTTCCACCTCGTCCCATACCTGCCTTGTAAACCAATATATATATATATTTTAAAATAATGTAAAAAAAAGTGGGAGGATGAGGGCTCTGGCTGGGGTGAGGGCTCTGGGGTGGGGCTGCGGATGAGGAGTTTGGGGTGCAGGCAGGCTGCCCTGAGGCTTGGGCCAGAGAGGAGGACTCCACAGTCCCCCCAGCCCTCTCCCCTCCACAGTCCCCACAGCTCCAGGGGAGGGGCCCCCTTCTTCCCCCCAGCAGCACACTCACCCGGCAATGTCACTGCACGTGTTCCTAGGGGCCAGGCCCCTCCAGGTCCAGGAAGCCCCGTCGCCTCCCCTGCAGTGGGTGCTGGCGGGGGGAGGGCTGCCCGCATGTGCGCGCCTCCCTTCCTCCCTCCGCTGCCTCAGCCTGTTGCTGGTGGGCTCCCTTTTGTAGTCAGCAGCAGCCGGAGAGGGAGCGCAGCACGGAGCGGCAGGGCAGCTGCCCGCAGCCCAGGGCGCAGGCATGGACACTCCGGGGGAGGCGTGTGGGGGAGGGGCAGCAGGCAGGGTTGGGGGAGAGACCCAGCCCCAAACATTGGTAGAATCGGGCCCTTATACCCTGAATTTGCTGGAGCATGGGCACCAGAGGCCCATATAACACGCCACCCGTGGTGCCAGAGAGGCCTTCCTCTGCTTGTTCGTTCCCAAAGGAGATGAAGTAGACCCCCCACAATAACTCTGCTTTCACTGTCACCCAGAGCGGATGTTAAACAGGTTGCCTTTCAAGAGATTGCAATTTTCCCCCCCCCCACATCACAAATTGGAATAAAAGTCAAAATTTTGACATTTTTTGAGGAAAAAAATGTGTTGGGAAAATTGAAAAGTTTTGTTGCATTTTTGACTTTTCTATTTTTAGATATTTTTAACACAAAAAATTTGTTTTGAACCAAAAAAAAATCAAAAGATTTAATCCTGAAAATGTCAAAGCAGGACATTTTCAAAGTGCTTCTTTAAAATATTTTTTGAATGGAAAAATCCATTAAACTAATACGTTCCTGCCGGAAGAGTCGACTTTGACAAATTGGCATTGTCCAATGAAAAACATTTTATCAGAACATCTGTCACCAGCTCTAACTGTCCCCCGTGGCTCACCAACCTAGGGCTTCATCTACACTCAGAGCTGGGGTGTGATTCCCAGCGTGTGTAGACACCACACTAACTCATCCAGCTAGCATAGTAACAACAGATGCAGGAGCATGGGCAGCAGCGAGTGGCAGAATGGGCGCTGTGCCAGATACCAACCTGCCTGAACTCTGTGGATATGTACATATTCATCATGGGCTGCTGCTCGCCACTGCCAATGCTACCATGGCTATCCTTCAATACAGCTCGGCATTGTTCTCTTCCTTCTTGTCCTGCCGCCATCACTTCAGAGTATTCTCCTACTTCTAGGCAAGCTGCGGCTGAAGAATATTCCGCTGCTCCCGCATCATCTGCTTGGTGGCGTGACAGCCAAAGTCCAATGCCGAATTGGTCTGGCTTAGGCTGCTGTGATAAAGTCTAAGCAGCTGCTGCGTCTTCCAGCTTGTCACCGTAGCGGTGTGTGCATTGTTGGGGCTAGGCTGGCAGCCAGCAATTTGAAAATGGCTTGAACCCACCCAGAAAGAAGGCCTGGGGCAGAGAGCTTGGACAGATGGGATTTTTTAGAAAAATTAGAACCCACTTGACATGCTACAATTCACAGCAAAAATAACCCCAGACTGCACCCTGCTTAGTGGCGAAGCAAAGGACAGGGGGACACCCCCAAGAATGCCATGCAAAGCAAGGCTGTGTGTTCACATGATGAGTAGGGCCCTACCAAATTCACATCCATTTTGGTTAAAGTCATAGGATTTTAAAAATCATAAATTTCACAATTTCAGTGTTGTAACTCTTTGGTTTCGGACCCAAAGGGAGGCTGTGCAGGGGTCACAAGGTTATTGAAGGGGGGTTGCCGTATTGCCTTCAGAGCTTGGCGGCGAGACAACAGTGGGGTAGGGGGTGCAGGGCCGGCTCCAGGCACCAGCCCAGCAAGCAAGTGCTTGGGGCGGCCAAGGGGAAGGGGCGGCACATTAGGCTCTTCAGCGGCAATTCAGCAGCAGCTCCTTCCCTCGGCAAGGGACCCGCCGCCGAATTGCTGCCGAAGAAGAAAGCAGCGTGGTGGAGCTGCTGCCGATTGTGACTTTTCTTTTTTCCCCCCTCCACCGCTTGGGGCAGCAAAAACCCTGGAGCCGGCCCTGATGGGGTGGTTCTGAGGGGGGAAAAGTTGGACTGGAGGGAGCTGAGGGGAATGGGGAGTTTTGGAGGGGGGATTCAGGGGAAGGGTTGGTTTGGAGGGAGCTGAGGGGGACAGGGAGGTTCTGAGCTGGGAGGGGTTGACTTGGGTTGGCAGGGCCGAGTGCAGGTGGAATACAGTCAGCAGGAGAATGTGTATGTGTGTTCATGTGCATCTGTGTGCCTGTGTGTGTGCACATGTGAATGCATGCATGAATACCTGTGTGTGCAGCTGGACAGGTGTAAGTTGCTACCTGCAGCCTCTCCAGCTATTTTGATGCCCACTGCCAGTGCCGTTTGCTACCCAGGCTGTCTCAGAGCAGTACAGTGACTGTGGCAGATGTTTTCCACCCTAGGGTCACGAACACTGTGTTCAGAAATCATGACACAGTACCCCAAATTCATGAGATTTGCTTAAAAACATAACATTTTAAAAAGTAACCACCTTCTGGTTTGGGCACCTTCAAGGTACACTAGGCTCATGTTTTCCAGCTTTTCTCTGCAACTAGGAGATCTAGAAACCTGCCTTTTAAAAATAAAAGCGGAGATTCTCCTCTCCTCACCTGACTTCAAGAGCTGGGGCTTTAAGGAAGACATCAAATATTGCAATACTTGTGATAAAATCATGGGGTCTTTTTGCTTCCTGCTGTGCAGCCACCAGAGGTGGACAGAGGCTAGAGTCTAGCATCTCATTTAAGGATCAAGAATGAGCTCTCAAAACTGGAGACTCTCATACAAAACCAACCTTCCACACAAACTTCCACATGGCTGGACTCTGCAAAAACGAGACAAGCCATTTACAACGCACACTTTACTTCTCTACAGAGGAAAAAGGACAGTAAACTATCAAAACTCCTACATGCCATGGGGGCTACAACAGTGGTGCCCTTAACTCACCCAACAATATTGTTAATTTATCCAACCACACACTTAGCCCGGCAGAAGAGTCTGTCCTATCTCAGGGGCTCTCTTTCTGCCCCATGACCCCCAGGCACAAGATACAGTTCTGTGGTGATCTGGAAGCCTACTTTCGCCATCTCTGACTCAAGGAATATTTTCAACACACCACTGAACAGTGCACTGACCCACAAGAACCCTCCTATCAACACTACAAGAAGAAGAATTCTATGTGGTCTCCTCCTGACGGTTGAAGTGACAGACTGGACTTCTACATAGAGTGCTTCCACAGATGTGCACGGGCTGAAAGTGTGAACAAATAGCATCACTTGCCCCATAACCTCAGCTGTACAAAACTCAATGCCATCCACAGCCTCAGAAACCACTCTGACATTATAATCAAAGGGACTGACAAAGGAGTCATCATGAACAGGTTGGATTATGAACAGGAAGCTGCCAGGCAACTCTCCAAGACCACATTCTACAGGCCACTATCCTCCAATCCCACTGAGGAGTAACAAAAGAAACTGCACTATCTGCTCAAGAAACTCCCTGCTATAGCACAAGGAACAAATCTACACAGACACACCCCCAGAACCCCGACCAGGGGTATTCTATCTGCTACCCAAGATCCACAAACCTGGAAACCCTGGACGCCCCATCATCTCAGGCATCGGCACTCTTACTGCAGGATTATCTGGCTATTTGGACTCTCTTCTCAGACCCTACGCTACCAGCTCTCCCAGCTATCTTCGAGACACCACCAACTTCCTGAGGAAACTACAATGCATTGGCGATCTTCCTGAAAACACCATCCTGGCCACCATGGATGTAGAAGCTCTTTACACCAATATTCCACATGAGGATGGATTACAAGCTGTCAGGAACAGTATCCCTGATGAGGCCATGGCACACCTGGTGGCTGAGCTTTGTGACTTTGTCCTCACCCACAACCACTTCAGATCTGGGGACAACTTATACCTTCAAGTCAGTGGCACTGCTATGGGTACCCGCATGGCGCCACAGTATGCCAACATTTTTATGGCTGACTCAAAACAACGCTTCCTCAGCTCTCGTCCCCTAGCGCCCCTACTCTACTTGTACTACATTGATGACATCATCATATGGACCCACGGGAAGGAGGCCCTTGAAGAATTCCACCTGGACTTCAACAATTTCCACCCCACCATCAACCTCAGCCTGGACCAGTTCACACAAGAGATCCACTTCCTGGACAATACAGTGCAAATAAGTGACGGTCACAAACACCACCCTATACCGGAAACCTACTGACCGGTATACTGACCTACATGCCTCCAGCTTCCATCAAGGACACATCACACGATCCATTGTCTACAGCCAAGCCTTAAGATACAACCGCATTTGCTCCAATCCCTCAGAGAGAGGGAAACTCCTACAAGATCTTTATCAAGCATTCTTAAATTAAAACTACAATATCCACCTGGGGAAGTGAGGAAACAGATTGACAGAGCGAGATGGGTATCCAGAAGTCACCTACTACAGGACAGCCCAACAAGGAAAATAACAGAACACCACTGGCCATCACATACAGCCCCCAGCTAAAACCTCTCCAGCACATCATCAACGATCTACAACCTAGCCTGGAAAACGATCCCTCACTCACAGACCTTGGGAGTCAGGCCAGTCCTCACTTACAGACAGCCCCCCAAGCTGAACCAAATACTTATCAGCAACTACACACCACACCACAGAAACACTAACCCAGGAACCAATCCCTGTTGCAAACCTCATTGCCTACTCTGTCCCCATATCTACTCTAGCAACACCATCAGAGGACCCAACCACATCAGCCACACTATCAGGGGCTCATTCACCTGAACATCTACTAATGTGCTATATGCCATGATGTGCCAGCAATGCCCCTCTGCCATGTACATTGGCCAATCCAGATAGTCTCTACGTAAAAGAATAAATGGACACAAATCAGACATCAGGAATGGTAACATACAAAAGCCAGTAGGAGAACACGTCAATCTCCCTGGACATTCAGTAACAGATTTAAAAGTATCCATCCTTCAACAACAAAAAACTTTAAAAACATACTTCAAAGAGAAACTGCAGAGCTAAAATTCATTTGCAAACTTCTCTTCATGTGCCAGTATATTTATGCCTGTATCTGTAATTTTCACTCCATGCATCTGAAGAAGTGGGGTTTTTTACCCACAAAAGCTTATGCACAAATAATGCTGTTAGTCTTTAAGATACCACCGGACTCCTTGTTGTTTTCATTTAAGGACTGGCTCTGCCCAATACAATCACCCAATGCTGGGTGTCTGCACACTGGGCTGACACTGCAGAGGAGTTCCTTTCCAGATGTGTGTGCACTGGGCTTCCCTTGGCAATGCCCTTTCTCGTCAGGCATTGATGCATTGGGATCCCATTGTCAGTGTCCCTTACCCTATTGACAGGGCCCCTGACAACCAAGGCCCCAAAGCCCCCAGGGTCCTTTCCCTGTGCAGAGGTAGAAACTTTTCCTCTGCGAGTCCAGAGCAGCATTTTTGGGTTGCCCCACTGTCAACATTCTCTTCACTCACATGATGGTGGGGTGTTGGGGGGCAAGAGGGCAGGTGACAGCAGCTTGTCACCATGTGGTAGCAGCACAGGACAGATTTCCCTGCTCACCAGCATGATGCCCAGAAGCACAGAACCATTTTCTTGATGCCTCAAAGACTCATTTTCAAGCCAGTTAAGAGCACAATTGTGTCTCTCACTCATACAGGCAGTTGCCATGATTGTGCACTGTAGAGGAGTGGACTCACTCCTGCAGCGCCTCCTGCTGGTCATCACCGGGAATTAGCTCATTTCAGTATTGGAGCACCCCCTGCAGGCCGTTGGTCCGCCTGTCCTCCGGCCCCTGGTGCCCTTTTATCTGGGGTGCTGCCCCCTGGCAGTACACCCCTCAGTACTAGGGTCTCCCCTCCCCAGGGAACCCCCACCCACTAACCCCACCTCCCCTCAGAATAAGGCCACTGCCAGTCACCAACTAGCCCCTGCTCCCTGGGGCAGACTGCAGTATAGGCCACTCATCACAGGCAAGGTTGGGTTTAGGACCTGCTGCCTTGGCCTACCTCTGGGCTGCCCTCTGCAACCCCCAGTACCTGTTGGCCTTATGCTAGGCCGCAGCCTGGGGCTTTCCAGGCTGGAGCTCCCCAGCCTGTCCCCAGCCCTGCTCCACTCAGGTACCCTGTCTCTAGCTTGCTGCAGCCAGGCCCTTCTCCCTCTGAAAGCAGAGAGAGACTGCTTGGCCTCTGTCTCCTTTTTATATAGGGCCAGCTGAGGCCTGATTGGGGTGTGGCCCAGCTGCGGCTGCTTCCCAATCAGCCCAGCTTAGCGCTCCCAGCCACAACCTTCCCCCAGGGCTGTTTTAAGCCCTTCAGGTCAGGAGCGGGGTAACCACCCCGCTACCTGCACATTGACACATTGACAGGAGGAAGAATTAATTATGGCCATTTGTGTGCAAAGGTATATGCTTTGCACACCAGGCTGTGATAACTACACGCTAGGTAGGGGCACAATTGCATGCCTAGTGTGTTTAACAATCAGGGCTATAAGGGAGTGCATGCCCAGCTTGGAGGGCCCGGACACTTCATTTTCTATGTGGTATTTGTGGTGGGTCACCTGGAAACCAGTTTACTGCTCCCACTGTACGGCCTGGAGCAGAGGAGAGCCTGGCACGTGCATGCAGAGGGAGAGCCTGTGGCACACGCAGGATCCGTGTGGGGTGGGCGCTTCAGGCCAGGAGTGGCAACAAAACCTGCGTCCAAGGGGAAAGCGCTGGGTCATGTGAAAGTGGAAGGCGAAGCTCCCGGGGCTCCTTGGCCCTGTCACCGTGCCCACCTGGGCAGAGTGAGTGCCGCCTGGGGTGAAGGCGGCCGTGGCAGGGGAGGGCAGGAAGCACTCTGAGCTGGCAGTGTGTGACACCCGCTTTGCACAGATGTAAGAGCTGACACAAGGAGTCTGCCCTGCCTGCCCAGTCAGCTCAGCGCTGCATTTCCTCCGGCAATCCTCGTCTGGCAAACTGTAGGGCTGTGCTGCCATCTGTGGGCAGAACACTGGAGCTTGAATTGGGAATTTACTGGCCATGGCCCCTTGCCGCAGACGGGAACGGTTACAGCCTGAGCAGCAGAGGGGACCCCCTCCTGCCTGACTCCTGACACCTTTGCGTTTCTGACTCACCCAGGCCATCCCCAGAGCCCTATGAATAACAGAGGCCGGGCCTTGTTCTAGGAGGAGCCCATCCCTTATTCCCTTCCAGCAGCTGGGCGTGGGGGAAGGTAGAGAACATGCACCCCCTTGTCAAAGAGAAAGGTACCGGGATATCTACAAGCATCTCCCCCTGCCAACAGGCCCCCAGATGCCAAAGACTTCAGGCAACAGCAGCCCACACTGCCTTGCCTCGGGGCTCTTTAAATGGGTCAGCAGCAGGTGCCTGGATGAAATTACCCCTCATTTTATTGCCAAGGAGCGGCTGTCTGGGCCCTTCCCTGTGGCTAACAGCAGGGTTTTGCAGTGATGACTTGATGGCTTAATCCTGCATTTTTTATTAACCCCTCATGTGCCTCTCCCATGTGCCTGCTGTTGTATTCATTTCAAAGGTGTTAACATGACCCTATCACTGTACAACACTCAACGGTTAAACCTGGCGGGGGGTTTCCAGTACAGAGACCTTGGTCTGCTTAGTCCTATGGCAAACACACTATTAAACACCTTGAAAACCTTTTATTAAAGATACAGGAAAAACAGTTGAAGCAGTTGAAATGTTAAGCATTAAGTAAGACTTGCATTTTAACATATCCCTTATTCCTTTTCCCTTTAGGGTTCTTATAGGGAACCCTTCCCCCAGTTTGACATCCTTTGAGGTGGTGTTAAAGATGGTAAAAACTGTCTGGAGGTGGGGGGAGTTACTTGGAACTGCTAGCTGGTTAAGTCTGTTTCTTGAAGGCAAAACAAGACAAACACACAAAAGGGGAGAGGAAAGAAAAGCAAAGAGAGAAAATGCAGCTTCGGTCTCTGGTGCTGACTCTCACTTGCAGCTTCACTTCCGGAGGAACTCAGGAACAGCACAAAGTCTGATCAGCCACTCCGAGACCTGGCAAACTTGTACCACTGTTGGGTTGTTTAAGTCATTGTTTTTAACTGCCTCACTGATCGCAGCCGCCTCACAGCAGTGTTGCAACATAAACAGACGTGACTGGTTGAGCCAGACTCTTCTTCAACAGGAGGCAAAAAGAGCAAGAGGAGAAAGAGAAAAAATGAGGCCAGGGAAGGAAAAGGACACATGGGAGAAGGGGGTGACAGCAGGAACCCAAGTCTCACATCCTGGATGGGGTTCGGGATTTAGCTGGTCCAGTGGAGGTGGCGACGTCATCTGGGTCCCTCTCTCTGGCCTAGTCTTGTCAGCATGTCTCTCCAGATCCAGCCGACAAAGCCCAGCAGTGTCATGGTGGATCCTGGGGTCCCAGAAGATGGTGGGGCTGGCAGGCATGAGAGTGAAGCTCACTCCTTTCAGTCCCACTCATTTCCACCAACCAGCTAATTTGAACCTCTCCCAGGTATCTTTTAAGGACCCCAAGAGGGAGAGATGGGCAGAATATTTCATCCACCGATTATGCCTAATTTCCAACATACCAATTTTAGTTATTGGTTTCTGGTTCCATTCTCCAGTCTCTGTCTTCCTTTGTATCTTTTTCTAAACAATTTTCTATAACAGCCAGAGCTGGACTTCCGTTACCTTGGACAATTTAGAGTCCAGGCCTCTGCACACCACTGCCCAGGCCACACACTATCACAAATAGCCAGGCAGAGGGCAGAGCATGGGGCCGGGTTAGTGTGGCTATGGCAGGAAAACAGGGAGAAAGACAGCTCTCGGGGTGCTGGAGGCTAGAGCTGTGCAAAGAATTCTGCCCCCCACTCTGGCACCTGGGGCTCGGTCTGGTCTGAACATCGAATTGCTGCAGGCAATGGCCGTTTGGGACAGGGGACTGGTGGCCAAGTGTGGACTCGCAGCTTTCCCAGATCAGACCCTGAGCAGCTCAGCAGGGCAGTTTGGTTCAGACCTCTCTGTTATGTAGGGCGAACAGCAGGGAACAATCCCACTCATTTGTGCTTCAACACACAGTTTTGTTCCCTTCCTGTGGACAGTCGTTAGCCCGTCATTTATGTAATGGCTCGTTATGGATAATTGGGGCAGGCGCCTCCACAGGTATTACACCTGGTTAGTGATTGTTCTGTCGAGAGTGTCTGCTCAGTTAAATGGCACTTACTGTTCTTTCATTCTGTGTTAATATTCACAACTATTAGCCAGACCACAGTTTCGGGGGATTACTCAGTGCCTGAAGGACCCTGACAGCAGTTGGTTGGGGTTGGGATGGGCTTTTACAACTGATTTCGGGTGACTGTGATTGTGTCCAGGACACTTGCTGTCTGAACCATGAGTAACCCCATGGTTCAAAGAGGTCATTGCAGGAGGGGTGTCTGTTTTAGTATAGTTCAGTATGTGATGGCACAGTTATTTCACTTTGTTTTCCCTGAGATCTGTTCTGTCAAACCCATAGGGTAGTTTATTCACTCTTCCCCCCTACTTCCAGTTAATAAAGTTACCTGTTATTTCTGTGCACCTTGCCCTTTCAACATGTCTCTGATTTACTTATATTCACATATACCTGGATAGGGAGGGGTTGGTGGGGTCTGGGACTCTGTGGGGACACTGGGGGCACCGATAGGACCTTGAGGTTCTTTGCCCCAAATGGTTACACAACTCAAGGCACAGAATGGTGGGGCCCAAAGTTGAAGTGGGGACAATGGTGGCTGTTCTCAGTGGTGGCAGATGACAGAACAAGGAGTAATGGTCTCAAGTTGCAGTGGGGGAGGTCTAGGTTGGATATTAGGAAACACTATTTCACTAGAAGGGTGGTGAAGCACTGGAATGGGTTACTTAGGGAGGTGGTGGAATCTCCATCCTTAGAGGTTTTTAAGGCCCGGCTTGACAAAGCCCTGGCTGGGATGATTGAGTTGGGGTTGGCCCTGCTTTGAGCAGGAGGTTGGACTAGATGACCTCCTGAGGTCTCTTCCAACCCTAATCTTCTATGATTCTATGATTCTAAAACCTGAGTGAAGGGTCCATATATAAGTGAAGGAAACAAACAGATGTGGTATATCTTGACTTTAGTGAGGCTTTTGATACTGTCTCACAAGACCTTCTCATAAACAAAGTAGGGAAATACAACCTAGATGGAGCTAGTATAAGTGGGTGCATAACTGGTTGGGAAACCATTCCTAGAGAGTAGTTATCAGTGGTTCATAGTCAAGCTGGAAAGGCGTAGCAAGTGGGGTTCCACAGGGATCGGTTCTGGGTCTGGTTCTGTTCAATATCTTCATCAATGATTTAGACAATGGCATAGAGAGTTTGTGGATGAAACCAAGCTGGGAAGGGTTGCACGTGCTTTGGAGGAGAGGATTAAAATTCAAAATGATCTGGACAAACTGGAGAAATGGTCTGAAGTAAATAGGATGAAATTCAATAAGGACAAATGCAAAGTACTCCATTTAGGAAGGAACAATCAGTTGCACGCATACAAAATGGGAAATGAACTGCCTAGTATTGCATTCTTACCCCATACATGTCTTGAAGCCTATGTGTCTGGGGTTTAGCTGTGGATGGTATAGGGATTCTGGCACAACCATGGGCATGGACCCCTGTCCAGATGCCGGTGTAGATGTACCTTAAAAGTGACTTCATTTCACAATGTGCCCTTTAATGGCACTTAATTCTGCATGTGGAGACAAAGAATTCCTCAGCTCCCTCTTTCCCAATCCACCTCCCACCACCACCTGTTCTGGTCCTCTGGGGCACCCTCTGCTGGTTAGATGGTTGGCTCATTTAGCCCTCAAATTATCTCCAATGCATCCATCCTCAGACTAAGCATTTAATCTGCTAGTCCCATAATGCCAGCATCCTGAACTCCTTCTGGCTCCCTTCATGCTGCCATCTGAAACAGCAGGCCAGCCTCTCTGTAGGTGAGCTACCCCACTCAACCAAGCAGTAGCCCGCCAGGACCAGCACCATATTGCTCCACTTTCTAAAGCTTTACAAATGTAGGCAGCTTCTCAACCTGCTGCGTAATGTAAACGCTGAGCCTTAGTGACAGACTGGAGCCCTCTCCCCTTCAGCTCCCCAACAGAGACAGCGTGGCGGCCCAGCCGAGCGCTGGAAATGTACTTTCTAAAATATTTAATATTTGAAGTATGATAAAAAATTCATCGTAAAGCAGTGTAGCACAGGCATGTTACTGGGAGAATGCAGCCAAGGGCTGGGCACGTGGCAAAACGGCTCGGCGTTCGTTTTCAGCAAGAGGGCCTGGTCTTTTGAATTTTATCTGACAGCACTGAACAGGGGCTTCAGGCAGACTCTCTGTGCTGTCCTCATCGGGCATCTCATTGGTGAGATGGCACTGGCTTTATTCTCATGACGGAATCAATAAAGCTGACTGGGCTGCGTTTTTCAGATCAGAGGGATTCAGTGAGTGGGAGATAAAACCAAGAGAGTGAGGAAAGATGGAGAAGTTAAGCAGAATTGCTTTATAACAGATTTAAAAATGTTATTAAGATGATGTTAAAAAAAATTGTGAACAGAGTTTGAGCATAGAAGTTTCTGGTTATCAGGGAATAACATACAGATTATCGAGGGTGCAAAGTTTGGTTTAAGATAAGGTGGCATGAGGAATACATAATCTGCAATATCCCCGATTGGGGGTAAAAGGTTGATGGGTCAAAGTACAGACATTGAGATATGATGGTATGAAGTTCATAAAGTGGTTATGTTCGGGTGTGAATAATAATGAGTGGATATGATGATGAGGATGGATTGACCCTCATTTGGTGAGATTTAATGTTCAGGGAGTTTATGGTTCCAGTTCATATGATCTAATGGAGAGGTCACTTGGTCTCTTTCTTGTAGTGGGAGAACGATGTCACTCTGGCTCACACCTCCTGGTACTGTCGGTGGCCGGTGATGTGTTCGATGTAGATGTTCCTGGACCATCGGATGGCGTCTGAGACCATGAGGCGCCGCATGAGACGAGCGTAGCGGCAACCGATCCCGCAGTAATAAACATCCCACAAGTTACCAGAGGAGTGAAGGGAGCAAAGAGGCTGAGGAGACTTTGGACAAAGCAGTGACTGCTGGGAGGTGGGGAGTGAAGTAAAATGGGGGTCGCTCACATCAGTTTGAAAAGAGCTGATGTGTGCAGTTCATGGCCTCTGCCTCCCCCTAAACATGTAAATACACCAAGGGGCAACTCTGGACACATCTACATTGACTATCTCCTTCCTGTCTGAGGGTAGGTCTACACTTACCTCCGGGTCCGGCGGTAAGCAATCGATCTTCTTGTCTAGACGCGATAAATCGATCCCAGAAGTGCTCGCCGTCGACGCTGGTATTCCAGCTTGGCGAGAGGAGTACGCGGCGTCGACAGGGGAGCCTGCCTGCCGCGTCTGGGCCCGCGGTAAGTTCGAACTAAGGTACTTCGAATTCAGCTACGTTATTAACGTAGCTGAATTTGCGTACTTTAGTTCGAAGTGTGGGGTTAGTGTGGACCAGGCCTGAGACAAGGTGGGTGAGGTAATGTCTTTTATTGGACCCGTTTCTGACTCCTGCGGAAGAACTGTCGAAGTGCAGAGCTGCTGGCTGGCCAGCCTGCTGCACTTTCTCAGTTTGGGATGGATAAATGCTCAGACGCTGGCAAGAGGGAGAGAAATGAAGTAGCCTCATGCCACTCAGTTTGAACCTACATGCACTCAAATGCCTGACTTGCGCTCGCAATTCAGGAACATGTGTTTGCACTTGGGCAATTAGCCTTCTAACTGTACTATGTCTGTGCACATACATCAGGTGTTTGCACACATAAGTTACACATGCCCCAATGCACATGTATGATTGCAAATGTCTAACTGAAATCCAGGCCTGGGGCTCCTTGTAGCTCCTTTTCATCTGGGTTTCCTAGTTCTGTTTGGTGTCATTTGTATGGATATTTTTTGAAATTCCCATCCAATTGAGGGCTAGTGCTCTGACATCTTGTCTCAAGGATTCATAGATTTCAAGGCCAGAAGGGACCTTGTGATCATCTAGTCTCACTTCCTGTATAGGCCAGAGACCTGCTCCAAAATAATTCCTAGAGCAGAGCTTTTACAAAAACAACCTATCTGGATTTAAAAAATATCAGTGATGGAGAATCCACCACGACCCTTGGTTACTTGTTCCAATGGTTATTTAGCCTCATCATTAAAAACTTACATCTTATTTTTAGTCTGAATCCGCGTAGCTTCAAATTCCAACCACTGCATCCTGTTATATCTTTCTCTGATAGGCTGAAGAGCCTATTATTAAATATTTCTTCCCTATGTAGGTATTTATAGACTGTAATAACCTTCCCCTTCACTTTCTCTTTGCTAAGCTAAATAGATGGAGCTCCTTGGGTCTACCACTGTAAGGCAGGTTTTCTAATCCTTTAATCATTCTTGTGGCTCTTCTTTGAACCCTCTCCAATTTATCACCCTCCTTCTTGAATTGTGGGCATCAGAACTGGACACAGGATTCCAGCAGCGGTTGCCCCAGTGGGTGCACAGTGTGTCGGTATGTGTGTACTGGGGTGGTTTTGAATTTGTGCTCTTTAATTATATTTTTATAAACCAAAAATGTATCAAATTTCCATGAATACAGTCAGAACGAAGAGGAGCGACAGTATTCCATAAAACTGAACCACGTGAGTCCAATCCCCTGGTAGTGTACTGGATACAGCACCATTCTAGGCAATGGGGCGTTACCCATCTACTTTACTGGAGGATCTGGCCCTGCAATCAATAGGAAGGGAAACGAACAGAGGAGAGCTGAGATGGTTTCTCAGAGAGGGTGTGATTAATACTTCCGGCTTTCCCCTGTTACCAGCAGTGGGTCCGGACCAGGCCGCTGTGCTGCTGCCAGATCAAGGTGCTGGATCACTGCGGTGTTTGCATAATGGTCGTCACGAACAGTCACATACAACCACTGCAGCTCCAAGGGCCACTTTCGCAACTTGCCAGGATGCTGAGGGCAGTTACTAAGTTGCATATATATATATTTACATGACTTTACATACGTCTTTCATCGATTTGCATCACCCTATGATGCGTTTAAGAATAAATTAAGCATATGCTGCTCTGAAACAAACACATTTTACACATCTCACAGTTTTCGGTCTCCCCCTTTCCTCCAGGTTTATTCCTTCCCCCTCCTTCCCTTCCCCATTCACCTTCCTTTCCTTCCTTCCTCTCTCCCTTCCAGTTGGTTTCCTCTCCATTCCCTCTGTTTTGCCTTCATTATTCCCTCTCTGCTCCGCTCCCCAAGAAGGAAGGAGAGAAAGTGACGAATGAATTCCCCGGGGTTGCCCCACTACGAATAGATTTTTGTCCTGTTCAGAGGAGGCCTTTGCCAACCCTTGATTGCCATAGGTGAGCTCTATGTTTAACCCTAAAAGCACCGCTGAGCCCTACTGACTAAGGATAACTCTAAAACAGAAACCCAACCCAACATGCCCAACCACCCTAAAATCAAAAGGAAACTGATAAACTTAAACCCTGCTGTGAGCCTGGTGAGTAATTCCATGCCACTGGAAGCATGCGAGACCCTAGGCAGAATCTGCAATCTTAGAATCATAGAATATCAAGGTTGGAAGGGACCTCAGGAGGGCATCTAGTCCAACCCCCTGCTCAAAGCAGGACCAATCCCCAACTCAATCATCCCAGCCAGGGCTTTGTCAAGCCGGGCCTTAAAAACCTCTAAGGAAGGAGATTCCACCACCTCCCTAGAGAACCCATTCCAGTGCTTCACCACCCTCCTAGTGAAATAGTGTATCCTAATATCCAACCTAGACCTCCCCCACTGCAACTTGAGACCACTGCTCCTTGTTCTGTCATGTGCCACCACTGAGAACAGCCGAGCTCCATCCTCTTTGGAACCCCACTTCAGGTAGTCGAAAGCAGCTATCAAATCCCTCCTCATTCTTCTCTTCTGCAGACTAAACGATCCCAGTTCCCTCAGCCTCTCCTCATAAGTCATGTGCTCCAGTCCCCTAATCATTTTTGTTGCCCTCCGCTGGAATCTTTCCAATTTTTCCACATCCTTCTTGTAGTATGGGGCCCAAAACTGGACACAGGACTCCAGATGAGGCCTCACCAATGCCGAATAGAGGGGAATGATCACATCCCTCGATCTGCTGGCAATGCCCCTTCTTATACAGCCCAAAATGCCGTTAGCCTTCTTGGCAACAAGGGCACACTGTCGACTCATATCCAGCTTCTCATCCACCGTAACCCCTAGGTCCTTTTCTGCAGAACTGCTACCTAGCCATTCGGTCCCTAGTCTGTGGCAGTGCATGGGATTCTTCCGTCCTAAGTGCAGGACTCTGCACTTGTCCTTGTTGAACCTCATCAGATTTCTTTTGGCCCAATCCTCTAATTTGTCTAGGTCCCTCTGTATCCTATCCCTACCCTCCAGCATATCTACCACTCCTCCCAGTTTAGTGTCATCTGCAAACTTGCTGAGAGTGCAGTCCACACGATCCTCCAGATCATTAATGAAGATATTGAACAAAACTGGCCCCAGGACTGACCTTGGGACATTCTGCTTGATACCGACTGCCAACTAGACATGGAGCCATTGATCACTACCCGTTGAGCCCAATGATCTAGCCAGCTTTCTATCCACCTTTATAGTCCATTTATCCAGCCCATACTTCTTTAACTTGCTGGCAAGAATACTGTGGGAGACCGTATCAAAAGCTTTGCTAAAGTCAAGGAATAACACATCCACTGCTTTCCCCTCATCCACAGAGCCAGTTATGTCCTCATAGAAGGCAATCAGGTTGGTCAGGCATGACTTGCCCTTGGTGAATCCATGCTGACTGTTCCTGATCACTTTACTTTCCTCTCCTCGAAGTGCTTCAAAATTGATTCCTTGAGGACCTGCTCCATGATTTTTCCAGGGACTGAGGTGAGGCTGACTGGCCTGTAGTTCCCCGGATCCTCCTTCTTCCCTTTTTAAAAGATGGGCACTACATTAGCCTTTTTCCAGTCACCCGGGACCTCCCCCGATCGCCATGAGTTTTCAAAGATAATGGCCAATGGCTCTGCAATCACATCCGCCAACTCCTTTAGCACCCTCGGATGCAGCGCATCCAGCCCCATGGACTTGTGCTCGTCCAGCTTTTCTAAATAGTCCTGAACCACTTCTTTCTCCACAGAGGGCTGGTCACCTCCTCCCCATGCTGTGCTGCCCAGTCCAGCAGTCCGGGAGCTGACCTTGTTCGTGAAGACAGAGGCAAAAAAAGCACTGAGTACTAGCTTAATCAGCCCCCACTCTGTGACCCAGGATACTCTTTCAGTGAGGATAGGAGTAGCTGTGATTTGGGGAGCCCTGCCATCATGAATATTTGTACAGCTGGTTATCTGCACAAACCTTGGAGGACCTGTGAATTTGAGTGCGCCCCCTAGGGGGCGTACCCTGCCTTTGACTGAAGAATTAGGAGGAAATTCTGCAAGATGACACGCCTGACTTTTCCTCTCTAATAGCCCAGACGCAGGGCCGAATCCAGGCACCAGCAAAGAAAGCAGATGCCTGGGGCAGCCAATAGAAAGGGGCAGCACGTTCGGGTCTCCGGCGGCAATTCGGCAGCGGGTCCTTCAGTCCCTCGCTTCCTCTTCGGCAGCACTTTGGCAGTGGCTCAATCCCTCCGCCTCCGTCTTGGCAGCAATTCGGCGGCGGGTCCTTCGGCAGCAGCTCAGTCGGGTTTGTGGTTTTTTTCTTTGCCGCTTGTGGAGGCAAAAAAGCTAGAGCTGGCCCTGCCCAGACGCAGGAGAAAGTGGCCCTGGCTGACAAATGCCAGTGAAACGAATATTCCTGCTATAAAACATGATCCTTTGCTACAAATGGCCAGAGACCAGAGACTCCTCACTGGGGTTTGTAAAGTTCAGAAATATCCTATGTGTACCATTAAACGGATTAAAATGAACACTGATTGCACTAAATGTTTTATTAATTAATACATATATTCATGGGTTTGGTCTGTAAGATTTTTGTGACATTCAATATTTAAAAGAGGTCTGATTCCAGAGTTTGCTTTCCATGTAATAGGTTGTTCTCTCCCCAGTAGTTTTGTAATTATGATTCATTAAGTGACAAAAAAAGTTACATGGAAGTTGTGCACCTGAAGAATTCTAAAAAGCCAGGGAAGCAAACACTGAAGGTGGTTCTACTCTGAAAACTACCTGTGTAAATATAGCACCTTTGCATTCCACACATCTGCTCCTTGTCTATAGCCAGAGACAGACCTGCTAGTTTAAGGGTCTAAAATACATTGAGATTTACTCCTATTTTCACTGCAGGGCTGATAAAGCTATGTGAGAGTGAGCTGGGGTCTATTCCTGCCTGTGCATTAGCTGCAGGATTGCTTACCAGTGAAGGTTAACAGTGCTGTTCATGAGTAACTGCTTGTATAACACATGTCCAGCCTTTATTAGGCGTGACCTGCATCATGGATAACATTTGCAGATGACCCAAAAGTTGGGGGAATGGTAAATACCGAAGAGGACAGGGTCCCTGATACAGAGCGATCTGGATCGCTTGGTAAACTGGGTGCAAGCAAACAAGATGCATTTCAACGTGGCTAAATGTACATATCTAGGAACAAAGAACACAGTCCATATTTACAAGATGGGTGACTCTATCCTGGAAAAAGAACAGGAGTACTTGTGGCACCTTAGAGACTAACAAAATTATTAGAGCATAAGCATCCGAAGAAGTGGGCTGTAGCCCACGAAAGCTTATGCTCTAATAAATTTGTTAGTCTCTAAAGTGCCACAAGTACTCCTGTTCTTTTTGCGGATACAGACTAACACGGCTGCTACTCTGAAATCTATCCTGGAAAGCGGTAACTCTAAAAACAATTTGGGGGTTGCGGTGGATAATCAGCGGAACATGAACTTCTAGTGCAATGCTGGGGCCAAAAGGGCTAAAGCGATCCTAGGATGCAGAAGCAGGGGGAACTTGAGTAGAAGTAGAGAGGTTATTTTACCCCTGTATTTGGCCCTGGTGTTAGGGCTGCTGGAATCCTATGTCCAGTTCTGGTGTCCGCAGTTCAGGAAGGCTATTGATAAACTGGAGCGGGTTCATTCAACAGAGAGCAGGGTGTGAACAGCTGAGCCTGCAATCTTATCACTCAGATGTTAATTAGTTCCCCACGAGAAAGCTGGTGGGGGTAACTAGACAATCAGGCAGGCGGGCTGAATGAGGAGCCAATTAACCCATCAGCCCAAGGCTGTTAAAGAGATAGGAAGGAAGCCCCAAAAGGGGGGGGGGGGGAGACTAGGGCTAGTTGAGCCTAGTTATATGGAGGCTTTGAAACAGACAGACAGACAGACTGACCGACTAACCTCTGTTCCCCATAGGCCCTGGGGAGAGGGCCAAAAAGCACAGCGGTGCTATAAATGGACTGTTGCAGAAATGGTGGCGGGAACTTAAAATAAAAGGGGTTCAGGGAAAGCACAACCACTGGTGTCTGTTCAGTTTCTGCAGGGAAGAAGGCAGGAGAGAAGCTGGGCCCCATAACAGCTCAGAGAAGAGCCATAGAATGATTAAGAAATTAAAAAAACCTGCCTCAGTGACAGACTCTAGGAGCTCAATCTATTTAGTTTAACAAAAAGAAGGTGAAGGGGTGATTGGTTACAGTCTATAAATACCTAAATGAGGAAAAAATATTTGATAATGGTCTCTTCAATCTAGCAGAGAAAGGTATGAGAGGATGCAATGGCTGGAAATTAAAGCTAGACAAACTGAGCCTAGAAATAAGGCATACATTTCAAGCGTGAGAGTAACTAACCACTGCAGCTACTCCCTCTGACAATTTTAAAATCAGGGTTGCATATTTTTGTAGAAGATCTGCTCTAGGAATTACCTGGGGGAAATTCTCTGGCCTGTGGCATTCAGGAGGTCACAATGATCCCAATGATCCCATCTAGTCTGGGAATCCAGGAATCTATGAAAAAACAAAATAGTTTTGACTTTTTGATTCAACAAAATTTTTTGAAAGAAATTTGTTTCAGTTCAAATCTAACTGGATTTTCTTTCACCTTTTTTGGTTTGGTCCCTGAACCAAAAATTCTATTATGCACTGTGACAAAATTCCTCCTCTATCTTGGTGGGTCCTGTGCTTATTGGCGGATTTTCCTGCCTCAGAGATTCACCATGTGGGTTGGGGAACAGTCAAGAGACTTCCCCTCTGGAAGAACCCACAGTCCGGGTCAATTGGGAGGTTTGGGGGGAACCCAGGCCCGCCCTGTACTCCAGGTCCCAGCCCAGGGCCCTGTGGACTGCAGCTGTCTATAGTGCCTCCTGTAACAGCTGCATGACAGCTACAACTCCCTGGGCTACTTCCCCATGGCCTCCTCCAAACACCTTCCTTATTCTCACCACAGGACCTTCCTCCTGATGTCTGATAACACTGCTCTACAGCCAAAATGCTTCTGAAATAAATGTAGTCAAACTTTACTAATTCTAGGTTTCAGAGTAACAGCCGTGTTAGTCTGTATCCGCAAAAAGAAGAACAGGAGTACTTGTGGCACCTTAGAGACTAACAAATTTATTAGAGCATAAGAGACTGCAGAGCTAGAATTGATATGCAAACTAGACACAATCAACTCCGGTTTGAATAAGGACTGGGAATGGCTGAGCCATTACAAACATTGACTCTATCTCCCCTTGTAAGTTCTCTCACACCTATTATCAAACTGTCTGTACTGGCCTAGCTTGATTATCACTTTTTTTTTCTCTTAATTAATTGGCCTCTCAGAGTTGGTAAGACAACTCCCACCTGTTTATGCTCTCTGTATGTGTGTATATATATCTCCTCAATATATGTTCCATTCTATATGCATCCGAAGAAGTGGGCTGTAGTCCACGAAAGCTTATGCTCTAATAAATTTGTTAGTCTCTAAGGTGCCACAAGTACTCCTGTTCTTCTTTTTACTAATTCTGGATCACTGAGAACGAAAATGATGCTTAAAATTGTTGATTGGCTCTAGTTTTCAAGATATGCTATTGGGTCAGTATATACGACCCTTGACTTGGGAATGGCGGAGGATAAGTGAGTTATAAAGGGAAGGGATCTCAATTTAAACCAGAAATGACTAAAATACATCTTTGACTGGATCTATGAATAAATCTATGACTGGGTTTGGACAGTACTTGCTTTTTAGGCAAAACAATGAATGATGCAATCTGAAGCTGGTATTGCGTCATACATGATATGAATTGCATCATGTTATTCCTAGAAGTCATGGATGATGCAATCATAACAAAGCTTACATCACTCTGCTGAACAAATTGCCCTATATCAGCTCTAGAAATCATACAGTGTCATGCTCTCTTATTTGTCAGTGTTTGATTTTGCAAAGGGACACATTTCTGTTTAGCTAAAGTGAGCAGAGATGCCTCGTACTTGTGTGAACAGTGCAGATAACTTCTGCTATGTTTGTGGTGAAGTGACTTTTGCATCACAAAAGCGCAGTATAACCACTATGGTTAAGAAAGCCTATCACCTTTATTTTGGCTGCAAAATTGGAGATCAGGACAAGAGGTGGGCCCCACACATATGCTGCAACACTTGTGCAACAAATCTTCGCCAGTGGTTGAACAGGAAAAGGAAATCTATGCCTTTTGCAGTGCCAATGATTTGGAGAGAGCCAACAGATCTTACCGGCAATTGTTACTTCTGCATGGTGCCTCCAGTTGGGAAAGAGGTGTCAAAGAAGAAAAAGTGGACTGTGCATAATCCAAACATTCCATCAGCTATACGCCCAGTACCCCACGGAGAAAGACTGCCGGTTCCTGATGCACCAGAATCATTCTCACTTGAATCAGACGAGGAAGAGGAAGAGGATGAAACTTCTGGTCCTGAACCATCAATGTCACAGGACCCACATTTTCTCCCATCCTCCTCCTCTGAACCACATCTCATAACACAAGGTGAACTGAATGACCTTGTCAGGTATTTGGAACTACCCAAGAGTAAGGCAGAGCTGTTGGGCTCCAGACTACAGCAGTGGAATCTCCTGGCAGGTGATGTTAGGGTTTCCATGTTCCGTGACCGTCAAAAGGATCATGTCCCATTCATCTTCATGGAAGGTGATCTTGTAACCTGCAACAACATCGATGGTGTGATGGCAGCCCTCAACATCGTTCACGATCCAGATGAGTGGAGACTGTTCATTGATTCATCGAAGACGAGTCTTAAAGCTGTTTTACTGAATAATGGCAATGTTTTGCCATCAATTTCAGTTGGTCATGCAGTCCATATGAAGGAAACCTATGACAACATGAAACAACTTTTGAGGTGCATAAACTATGACCAACATCAGTAGCAGCTTTGTTGCTCTCTTGCTTGGTCTGCAGACTGGATACACAAAGTACTGCTGTTTTCTCTGCGAATGGGATAGTCGTGCAAGAGATTCCCACTACATCAAGAAAGATTGGCCACTCCGACAGTCATTGGAGCCTGGGAGGAAAAGTGTTCAGCATCCACCACGTGTTGAATCAAGGAAGATTTTGTTACCACCCTTACACATCAAGCTGGTCTGATGAAGAACTTTGTCAAGGCCATTGACAAAAAACACAAGCAGCTTTCACGTACCTCCGTGGAAAATTTCCAAGGTTAAGTGAAGCTAAAGATAAAGGAAGGTGTCTTTGTTGGTCCTCAGATTCGTGAACTTCTTCGAGATGATGCATTTGACCATGCACTGTGTGGCAAGGAAAAGACGCCATGAAAAGCCTTCCAGTTAGTGGCAATAAATTTTCTTGGAAACAACAAGGCAGACAGCTACAGGTTGTTGGTGGAAAACCTCCTCAAGGCATACAAAAGCCTTGGTTGCAACATGTCACTAAAGATACATTTTTTGCACTCTCATCTAGATTTTTTTCCACCAAACTGCGGAGCAGTGAGCGACGAGCACAGCGAGCGATTTCACCAGGATATTGCAACAATGGAGAAACGCTATCAGGGCAAATGGAGCCCATCAATGCTTGCAGACTATTGCTGGACAGTGACAAGAGATGCTTCATTTAATGAATACAAGAGACAAGCCAAGAAGCACTGAGTAGACACTGAATAGGACTAAACTATGTACATAATAGTTTTTTGCCTTTTGTTTCATAATAAATTTTATTTATATAACCCTTTTGCTGATTTTTAAAGTGTTACATAAACAGGACAGGTGAAATATTATCATGTAAAGCAACCATAAACACATGAAAAGACCTAGGTTTACAATTTATGATTAAAACTCTATTACCTACACAATATACAAAGCCATCCCTCCTGTGCTTCCCTCCACCATTTCCCCCTTCTCCACTGCATCCGTTAACTCCTGTCTTTACCTTTAAGGCCTTGGTTTTATAGCAATTGGTTTTAAAATGCAAAATATCTGTTTTCACTGAAATTATTATTTTTTTTTTGAATGGGGGTTGGTAAAGATGTTGCCCCTGGGGACGTCATGTATGCCGTGTACACAGCCATCTATTTCAGGATTGCTCAATGTAGGATCCTTGACATGGAAGTAACAATGTTTGAACCCTTCCTCTTAAACACTCTCTACCACTGCTGGTGATGCGTGGTTGCTGAGACATGGGTACTAATCCTTCTAGTGTGGACAAAGCTAAAGCGAAAAGAGGAGATCGTGCAGTCACAGGAAGGATGCGTGTGGCTAACAAATGAGACAGGGCTTGGGAAACAGCTGACACAAAGTGACTCCATGGCGGGGGTGGAGGGGAAGGCGATACGAACATGCCTTATTTCATCTTCACAACCCCCTTCCCTCCCCTGGAAAGCCTAATCCTCAAGGGCAGCACATCCGGGAGAGAGGTCATGTGCCTGCCTGCCTGGGGTTTGGAGAACAGCAGCAGCAGAGCCAGGGGAGAGACAATAGAAGCCACTCGGCTGCACAGATCAGAAATCACTTGGGCTCTAAAGAAGAGGGCCGTTTATACGATGAACCCATGATCCAGAAGGAGTGTGTATCATGGAGCTCAGCCAGACTAGTGGATGGGGCTCAACAGGCAAAGAACAGAGGAGAACAACAGTCTGGACAAGCAAAAGCCCAATGCAGAGAAGTGAAATATAATTACCTGTGCTGCCAACTTGCTCCTAACGGTCCTGGCTTCATTGACTGACCGTGACTGACCAGAGGGGGGTGATGAAAACTCCTTTCTACTTTGTTTCCCAAGCCAGCGATGGGCAGCACTACTTCAGAAAGCATGAAAATGTTCTGAATTGCTTTTTGTGTCAGTCCCCTCATGGCCTTGGGTCAGACCCTCAGCTGGCGTAAACTGGCACAGCACCGTTGCTTCAATGCCGTTGACGTCACTTGAGCTAGTTTGAGTTCCCTCAGTGAAGGATCTACCCTAAGTTGGCTCCTCCTTCCCCTCAGTGCCTTTGAAAAGAAAACACAATTATACACAAGTGTGGAGAACAGTTGTACCTCCTGGGTGCAATGCCCCCTGTGCAGGTACACTAATCCTTCCAAGTGTAGCTCAGGTGAGACTGACCCTTGGCGCTGGCTCTTTGCCCAGGGCTCAGTCTCATCCCATGCACAAAGACAGGCATTTACTCCCATTCGCTCATCCAATCCAGGGAGCAAAAATGTGAGTTAGGGGCCAACCCCACAGCAGGCATTAGCAAGAGAGAACAGTTGCAGATGATTCATCAAGCCGCTTCACCGAAGGGACTGGGTTTTCAAAAGTGTTTTTGCAAGTATTTGTCTAACAAAGAATGAGTACGTTTGTTGGATAAATTGCTCACTTTGCGCAGGAGAACTAGGTAATTCTTCCCCCGCCCCCATCTGCTACTCTGCTAAATTGATTTTGTAGCTCCACTCCACTAGTTATGTCCTATACTGTTATGTAGTTATGTCCTATACTGTGCTCAATATGGGGTCAATAGATGCCTTCTCATCTGATGAAGTGGGGGGATTCCTCGTTGTTGTTTTTTTGCTGATACAGACTAACACGGCTACCACTGAAACTTCTCAGAAATAGTGGAACAAATGGGTTTTCTTTTTCTGCTAGCAAATTTAAGAACCAGGTTATTCTTATACATGTCACCATGATTTATTTTAGAGAAAGAAAGAACACACCCATTCAGACGCACTTAGCTAGGTTAGGAGAACTGGCTGGCAGGGTTGGGTTATTCCCTGAGCTGGGTATCTTGGAGCCATAAGGAGTTAATATATTTATAAGGATGCTTTTGAGAGTGCACTTAGTGAGGCATAGGCTCCTTACAAATAATTCACCATGTGGATATAGAGCCCAGAGCAGCTGTAACCCATCCACCTCCCTTGACAAGCAATGCAGAAGATAGGACAGATAGACAGCACAAACGAGCACAGCGTGAGATGGAAAGATTTTGCCAACATTAGGTGTGAGCCGAAGGCCTTTGACCACATCACTTTGTGACCTGGCAGTGAAAGTTTGCACCTTATCTATTCACACCTGGGCCTTGCATAACTAGTGCCCACAGGACCAACGGGGAGAGGGTTGCCCTAAAGTCTGATTCCCAGCCATGCAAAAAGGTTCCGTATTCTTCTCCTCCCAGTCTGGCTGGGGTGGAGACCAGCACTTCCGATTCATGCTTTACTGTTACTTTAACAACCCCAAGAAAACACTGTCTGAATTTGCAGTAGTTCCACAGAAGGTTTCCCTGTTCGTCTTCAATTTGTTACTGGGGTAAATGGAATGTACATACAGTCCTCCAGAAAGGGCACTGCCAGGCAGGAGGGGCCATACGTTGACTCTGGCTGGAGTTTGTAACAATACCGTTGACAGAACAGTTGGGCCCTTGACTTGTCTTGTGGCTGCGTGAAGGGACCTATTTGCAGAAAGACAATTTCCATTTGTGGGGCCATTGGACCCCACATGATCCTGGCAGGAATTTACTCACAGGCATAAATTGGAGGCTGCACTTTGAATTCCCTGACTGGGGTACAGATCTCAGCTGGTTAGTGAGAGCTTCCCTCACAAATTGTCCCGCGGGTGCAAGTTGTGCCCACAAGCCGCGAGGCCAGCACTCCGCATGGCAACAAACATACCCGAAGTATCTTTCCACTCAGTCCGTAATGAGTAAGGACAGACAAGTTGATTGCTATGAAATAAGAACGGAGGCCAAACATCACAGACTCCAGACACTTCCCCAAGGCTCAGAGATTCTGGTTAACACATTGGAGTCAGTTTTCTATTTGCCTGGGTGCTTCCCAGTTCTCCGACGCATGATGTTTCCCACCTGGCTGGAACCCCTATGACTAAACCTGACCAGGTGAGTTGCCCAGTCCCTAGTCAGGTCACTGATAGGTATCCACACTTCCAACTGCTTATCTAACCAAACCTCTCTTCTCATTTGGTCCTTTTGGTCTGCCAGTAACGTATTGTAATAATTGGGCCTACAAATTTATCCTAACTGTGAGCTCCACCGTGAAAAGTGAGTGACAGTTTATAAAAGGTCCCAATAACCCACAACAGTAAATGTGGATGTGGAAAGCTATGAAAGGGAGACAGAAAGACTGAATTAGATATTACTCAAGGACTGTGTTAAGATCATGCCTGGTAAACAAGAGACGTGTGGAATCAGAAAGCAGTGAACCAAAATCAGTGTTGGAAATTAGGCCGAATTGGTGGGCAAAATAAAGAGAGGACCCTCACTCCTTTTTGGGGTCCCTATACAAACAGAGTCTGGGAGTGAGCTGCACCACCATGGATGCCACCCCCCTCCGTCTCCTGGGACCCAGGCCTTCATCATCCTGATCCTGAGATGTCCTGACCAGACTGGGCCAGAAAGAGGGACCCAGATGGCATTACCACCTCTCCCAGCTCCAGCTGAATTCCAAACACCACCTGAGATGTAAGACGTCTCTCCCCACACCGCACCCAAAATGTGTCCTTTTCCTTCGCGACTTCATTTCTTCTCTTTCCTATCTCTCCTTTTCACTCCTGTCTAATAAGAGTCTGGCTTAGCAGCCAAATCTGCACACTTTGCAACACTCCTGTGAGCCTGTAACCACAAAGAGGTAACTAAACAGCTCAATACTGGTTCAAGCTTGCCAGGTCTTGGAGTGGCTGATCAGACCATATGCTGTGCCTCTATTTTTTCAGCAATGAGGTTGCAAGTGAGAGTTAACACCAGAGACAGAAGCTGCATTTTCTCTCATTGCCGTTCTGTTCTTTTCTTTCCCCTTTTGTGTGGGTTTGTCTTGTTTTGCCTTGTAGGAAACAGGATCAGACTTTAAACAACAGCAACGACAGCTCCAGCTCATCTCAACTAACTTCCTGGCTTTTCCCCAAAAGGACAGTTATTACCATCTTTGATCCCATCTCAGAGACTGTCAAAGAAGGGGGGTTTCCTTCTAAAAAACCCTCTCCAGTTAAAGGGAAAGGGAACGAGGGATGCTGTTAAAACGAAAGCCTGACTTACTACTTTATCTTTCCAGTGCTTTAACGGCTTTCCTTCTTTTTCTGGATCTTTAATAAAATGTAACAGGATTTTTAATGGTGTGTTTGCCAGGGTGCTAAGCAGGCTACATTTTCTGTTACTAAACCCCAGACCTTGTTTAACACTATTTAATGTTGGACAGTGACAGTTAACACCTTTGGCCCATATATTCCATCTCAGTTAATACAACAGGCACCAGCAGTTTCTTTCTCCTCTCCCCCTGAATTTTCCTGCAGGGCCTCCATGCATGGAACTTGTGATGGGTTCCCCTTGGAGTGCCACCTGGAACTGGGGTACCACTGAGCTGCACCCCCCGTCCCACCAGCCTGGGCTTCCTTTACACTGTACTACTGTGACCGGCCTGCATTTTCACCAGCACGCATACAGGTAAGGACACCCCCAGCTGCAGTTACATAGAGACACTGTGATCAGCTCTGCATGGGAAGGCTCCAGTTAAGGAACTTTCCAGCTACTCAGGCATGCACCCCCCCTGGAGTGTACCCAAAATGATACCATCTTGTACTGTACAGCGTAAGTGCATGAAATCCGCCCCCTCCCTCAGTGTGGAGAGGAATATACAATAGCTTTCTGCCCCGAGTTATGACTCCCCCACACTGGTTTTGGACAAAGCAAAAACGAGTTTATTAACTATTTAAGTTTATTAAGTGATTATAAGGGATAGCAAACAAATCAAAGCAGATTTCCTAGCAAATAAACAAAACACGCCAACTAAGCTTAATATACTACATAGATCAGTTATGAACAGCAGATCCTCCCCCTAAGTGATGATAGGAGCAGCTGCAGATTCTTAAGGGGAAGCTGCACTTGCTTATAGCTTGGAATCCCCAGGTGTTCCATTCACAGGCTAAAAATCTCCAGTTCCGTTTTTGTTCCTCACCTGTTCCCAGGAATCTCTTTGGGTGGGAAGCCAGTGAAGAACCACGATGATGTAACTCCCCTGCCTTAAATAGCCTTTGCATATGGCGGAAACCCTTGTTTCAAAGCTTGGTTCCCACACAGTCAGTGGAAACACACTGATATCCCAAGATGGAGTCCAGCACCAGGTGACCTCGTCACATGTCCCTGTCGTGTTACAGAAGCCATGAGTCGGAGGCTGTCTGCAGTGTCCACACACACACACACACACACACACACACACACACACACACACACCCTGGAGAAAAGCTTCTTCTAAGGCCTATCGTTTTCTCCTAATGGCTCATTAACCTGACTGGGCCCTTCCCAGCCAGCCATCTAGACTGAATGCCTTTTGCCTACTGGGCATTCCCCAGGTGTACATACATTTGAAAAACTGATACACAGTCAATATTCCTAACTTCAGATACAAAAATGATACACGCATACAAATAGGATAATCATAATCAGTAAATCTTAACCTTTCCAGTGACACCTCACATGACTTATCTTGTATAAAATACATTATGATTATGTCATAATCATATCATAATATTGCTGTGAAGAATATGGGGTGCAGTGTCACAGAACTACTCCAGGGAAATGCTAAAAAGCAGCAAACGGGAACAGATCGCTTATTACTAACGTTGTTTCTATTGTGGCAGAGCCCAAAATGAGCACAGCACAGGGAGAAAAGAGGCAGCCCCATGCACCCAGCAACGGCTGATAGTGCAGGTAGGCACAGCCTGGGTGCGTACGATTCCACATCCCACCAAGGAATTGTACCTCTCCTGCAAGGTTGCAGGGAAGGAGGGAGAAGGCCACCACTAGGACCGTGTTGACAATGGCAAAGTCAATTCTGTTTTCAGTCCCTTCAGGCTCTAAAACAGCTGTAATATTTTTATTCACATATCCCCCTCTGGAATAATACCCTCCAGCAGAGACCTTGCACTGCCCTACTCACCCCGCCTCTGCTCACTGCTCATATCAAACCAGGCTGGTGCACTCCTTCAAAGTCCTCAGCACTGAGCTCCCTCGCTCTACACAATGCCACATTTAGCAAGCCAGCTGCTGACAGTAATAGGCTCCGGAATGACCATAGTAATTAAAATCTTTATTTTCCAATACGTTTCACAGTGAGACGTGCTTCCGAACTGTTGACCTTGCAGGCGGTTGGGCTGAGACTCCCGGGGACGCCTTTCTTTTACATTTTTACCCTGATGTTATTTCCACTTATCCCCGTCACCTTAGTGCTAATGGATACCCTGAAATCCACAGATGACTGCACTGGGTGGTGACTGGGCGGCTGTGACCCTGATGTCATAGCCTGATCTCGGGGTCTCGCAGTGATTGGACAGCTGTAGCTCTGACGTTGTATTGCCATTGCTGCACTGGGTGCTTCCACATAACTCGGGGAGGCAGTTTGCATTTTGTTTGTTAGTTAAATGCCCCCAGGCATGGTCCATGGACTGGTGCTGACTTACTCCCTGTCTTTAAAAACAGGCCTCCCCCAAAATACATCAAATTGCTACGTCCAGCCACACACATCAGACAAAGGTTCCTGGGTGGCTTCTCAAGCCAGTTTAGTTATTTGTCATGAGAGGCCCTAGTGGATTTTCCATCATGGGCAATTTTTAAATCGAGATTGGATGTTTTTCTAAACGATCTGCTCTGGGAATTATGTTGGGGGCAAGTCTCTGGCATTGGCTAGGCAGGAGGTCAAACTAGATGATCACAGTGGTCCTTTCTGGCTTTGAAATATATGATTCTGTAGATTGAACCCCACCCTTATTGCTGCCATTAATCACCTGGCAGAAGGGTTACATTTAATTCCTGAAATGCTGCCGTTATTTAATTTAGAGGAGGCTGTTGTAGGCTTCCCACTGTGCTACCCCAAAGCTCTGCAGACTGTACAGACCTCGTCCAGCTTCCCAGGTTCCACTTGGAGTCCTGAGTCTACGGTAACACTGGAGGGAAATCATTTAATGATGCGTCGAGAATTAAGTGTTGATATAACAAGATCCAAAGGCCAGATGCTGAAGCTAGCCAAATTCAGACAGGGAATAAAGTGCAAGTTTCTAACAGGGTAATTAACGATTGGAAATACTGACCAGGGGCTGTGGTAGTTAACATAAGAACAGACATATTGGGTCAGACCAATGGTCTATTAGCCTAATATCCTGTCTTCTGACAGTGGCAATGCCAGGTGCTTCAGAGGGAATGAAAAGAACAGGCCATCATCAAGTGATCCATGCCCTGTCCACTTCCAGCTTCAGGCAGTCGGAGGTTAGGGACACCCAGAGCCTGGGGTGGCATCACTGACCATCTTGGCTATGAACTTCTCTCATTCTTTTTTGAACCCAGTTATACTTTTGGCCTTCACAACATCCCCTGGCAAAAAGTTCCACAGGTTGACTACGTTGTGTGAAGAAATACTTCCTTTTGTTTGTTTTAAACGTGCTGCCTATTAATTTCATTGGGTGACCCCTGGTTCTTGTATTATGAGAAGGAGTAAATAACACTGCCTTATTCACTTTCTCCACACCAGTCATGATCTTGTAGGCCTCGATCATATCCGCCCCTTAGCCGTCTCTTTTCCAAGCTGAAAAGTTCCAGTCTTTTTAATCTTTCCTCATACGGAAGCTGTTCCATACCCTTAATCACTTTTGTTGCCCTTCTCTGTATCTTTTCTAATTCTAATACATGGTTTTGAGATGGGGTGGCCAGAACTGCACGCAGTGTTCCAGGTGTAGAAGTACCATGTATTTATATAATGGCATTATGATATTTTCTGTCTTATTATCTATCCCAGCGGTGGGCAAACTACGGCCTGTGGGCCGTATCCGGCCCCTCAGGGCTTTGGATCCGTCCCGCGGGCTTGCCCCCCATGGCACCGTGGGCCCGCGCTGCTCTTTGGGTTTGGATCTAAAGCAACCCAATGATGGAGAATCCCCCTGCCGGGAGATAAGTCAGCCCAATGGCTAATCACTCTTACTTTACCGGGCTCTAGTAGTGTTGCCTTGTTTTTTAAACTGTATTCAAACCAAAAACTCTCCTGACACTGGTCAGAGCAGCCCTAGGCCCCTGGGGGGCCTGCTCGAGATGAGTGCATCAGCACTCCGGCCACAGAGACCAGGAGCAGGGAAGTGCACCCGCTGATAGGCAGTAGCTTCCATTCCGCATGAGCACTGAGTGCAGCAACCAGTGGGATCCCATCAGGCCCCTCTAGGTGGGGCAAGGCTCATCTACAAGCCCAAGGGCCTTTCTGAGCAGATCAGCCCCTGCCTTGGATGCTCACCACCGTCCAGCACCTCCAGCGCCCACTGAGATGCCATCCTTAGGTTCACACCAGCGGCACGCTGAGTTCCCTCCCTGCGTGTTGATTCTTCTCCAGCCACGGTTTAGCGTGCTGCTTGCCTTCAGCCCCCTACTCATTCTGGGCCATGTGACACACTCCCTCTGTCCTGTTTTATTCATTGCCTCCCTGGGCTGCTTATGTTCTTCCAGCCAGTGCTGTGTGCAGGCGGGTAGCCCGGCCTCTGCCTCAGATGTGCTGACCCCGAGGATTAGGCTTTTGTGGGGGGTTTGTGCCGATGAAGTTAGTTATGTCTGTAGCTTCTCCCCCATGGAGTCACATTGTACCCACTCCTTTCCCAGCTCTGTCTCATTTGTTAGCCACGTTTCTCCTTCTGTGACTACACAATAGCCTCAGATGTGTCCATCTGCCGTGTGTCTGATCAGTCTGGCCAGAGCTTTCCCTGCTCCTAGAGCCAAGTCTGCAGGACTGTATATTGCTGAACCTTCCCTACAGAGATCCGTTGCTCCTAAGGCCAGAAGGGACCATTGTGACCATCTAGTCTGACCCCCTGCATAACCCAGGCCGGAGACCTGCCCCAAATTAATTCCTGTTCACCTGGAACAGAACTTTTAGAAAAACATCCAATCTTGATTTTAAAATTGCCAGTGGTAGAGAAATGGCAGACAGCTAAAAAGTGACAACTTTTATAACTGCTTGTATACATATGCTAGAAGTCTAAATACTAAGATGGGAGTGTGACGTTGCACCCCATAATGCTTTATAGAAATATGCTTATGAATGTAAATATGACATAACTGGAATATGTTTTATGCTACATATGCCATGTAACATATCTTTGCAAAGGTTATGTTCTACTGCATGTATTCATCCTATTCGTATGCATGTATCATTCTAATATCTGAAGTTATGAGTGTTGGGTCTATGCTTGTATTTAAAGTGTTTGCTGTAGAAAGCACCTATGGCAGATTTGGTCAACATAGTGTGAAGGGGTTATTCAAGTAAGTGGGAGTACTTGGCCAAAAATGGACCTTGATAGACGCCAATCCACATCTGAGATTTCCTGGGAATGTTCAGGCTAACATGGCATCAGCCTGTAAAGAACGGAGTCTTGCATGGACATGTGACTTGCCCATGTGACTCCAAAACTCCATCTTGTAGCTGTAATTCTACATAGGGGGAGAGAAGGGTTTCCACCCACAAGAGGGAGGCTATCTAAGCCCCTGGAAAACCCCTCCATTTTATCTTTAGCTGGCTGAAGAGATAGCCTCTCCACCCCAAAGAGATGCCTGAAAGAAACTGGAATAAAGGACAGGGGTGTGAGTGATTGCTGGACTCAGACTAGGAGGAGGTCTAGTCTGTCAAAGAAGCTTATTGGAACATCTCCGAGGGTGAGATTTACCTACATTTAGTTTCCTTCTGTATTAGGCTTAGACTTGCATGTTTTATTTTATTTTGTTTGGTAATTTACTTGTTCTGTCTGTCTGAATTTGGGGAAGTTATGGCCTCTGTTATGCAGGAGTCAGACTACATAGAATCATAGAATATCAGGGTTGGAAGGGACCTCAGGAGGTATCTAGTCTCACTTCTTGCTCAAAGCAGGACCAATCCCAACTAAATCATCCCAGCCAAGGCTTTGTCAAGCCTGACTTTAAAAACCTCTAAGGAAGGAGATTCCACCACCTCCCTAGGTAACCCATTCCTAGGGTGACCAGATTACGACTATAAAATATCGGGACGGGGGCGGAGCCAAAAAGGGGCGGAGCCAAAAGGGGGCGGAGCCAAAGGGGGGGGGACAGAGCAAAAAAAAAAGTTTTAAGGGGCCTGGGGCATTAGCAGGCCCCGCACGCTGCCCTCCCCGAGTCCCCGCGGAGCCTCCCGCCCCCTGGCCCGCCACGGGCATATACGGGAGTCCCCGCGGAGCCTCCCGCCCCCTGGCCCGCCACGGGCATATGCGGGGCGCAGTGGGTCTGGGTGGGGGCAGCGCGGAACGGGCAGGAGCCGGGGGGTGTGGCAGGGGCCGAATCCCCGCTGCTGCCAGGGAGCCCCGAACCTCTCCCTCCCACTCGCGGCTGTGGCTCCTTCCCAGTGGGACGCGCCTCCCGCTGCCCTGGCCACATGCGGCGCACGTCCCCCGCGCCTAGTCTCCCTCCCGCCGGGAAGGAGCAGCTGGACGCGCGCCGCATGTGAGTGGGGCAGGCCGGGGGGCGCGTCCCGCCGGGAAGGAGCCGCAGCTGCGAGCGGGACGGAGAGGCGCGGGGCTCCCCGGCAGCAGCAGGGATTCGGCCCAGGCCCCCGCGCCGCCCACCTGGCCCCTGCCCGCTCCGCGCTGCCCCGCGGGCTGCAGGGCTGGAGCAGCCTTCAGGCTGCGCTCCCGGCCCCGGGTGCAGCAGCCCGGGCAGAAGCCCTCTGGCGCGGCGGGGGGGCTCACAGCTGAGCCCCCCTGTCTCCCTCCCTTACCCGCCCCCCTTTGCCCGCCCGGTGCCCGGGTGCTGGAGCTGACTCACCAGCTCCAGGATCCAGGCACCGCCGCCGCCACCCCCTCCCTCCAGGCTTGCACCGCCATGCTGCAAGCCTGGGAGGGAGGAGGAATGCTGGGGAAGAGGCTGGGCCAGGGCGGGGATTTGGGGAGGGAGCCAATGGGGGAAGGAGAGGGCGGAGCCGGGGCGGGGGGGCCCGAGCGCCGGAGCGGAAGGGAAAATTTCTTCTTTGTCCAGTGTCCCGACCAAACATTGGTCGGGACGCAGGACAAAGAAGCAAATATCGGGACAGTCCCGATAAAATCGGGACGTCTGGTCACCCTACCCATTCCAGTGCTTCACCACCCTCCTAGTGAAATAGTTTTTCCTAATATCCAACCTAGACCTCCCCCACTGCAACTTGAGACCATTGCTCCTTGTTCTTTCATCTGCCACCACTGAGAACAACCGAGCTCCATCCTCTTTGGAACCCCCCTTCAGGTAGTTGAAGGCTGCTATCAAATCCCCCCTCATTCTTCTCTTCTGGAGACTAAACAATCCCAGTTCCCTCAGCCTCTCCTCATAAGTCATGTGCCCCAGCCCCCTAATCATTTTCGTTGCCCTCCGCTGGACTCTCTCCAATTTGTCCACATCCTTTCTGAAGTGAGGGGCCCAAAACTGGGCACAATACTCCAGATGTGGCCTCACCAGTGTTGAATAGAGGGGAATAATCACTTCCCTCTGTACCCCTCTCTCTGGTTGGATCACTCGATGTTCACTGCCCCACTCAGAAAGCCTGCTGCAGTCAGGGCTACCCCAGCTCATGCAAACAGCAGGACTGCAGGCTAAGCAAAGGCAGGGTGTGTGCTTCACCAAGCAAATCCTCTCTCTAAACCGTGTGAACATCTTAATGTATTCCCCTGATTTGGGGTCTGGAATGTCTGAGGGGCCTGACATGTTTAGCAGATGATGAAAACCTGGTCATGAGCCAGCTTTGGTCGCAAGCACACAGCTGGAGCATGATCAGTTGCGTGTCCAGAAGGTGCTGCCTGTCTGCCTTGCAGGGAGGGCAGAGGTATGTTCTCAGCACTGAATTCGAATGCAGTCGTGTTTCCAAGCCTCCTATGCCCATGTGAGTCTGAGCTGGAGTGATGTTTCGGAGTGCTTGTCCTTCCAAGTGGTTGTCAGTCCCTGGTAGAGATGCGTAAAGCTCACAGGCAGGGCCGGCTCCAGCATTTCTGCCGCCCCAAGCAAAAAAACAAAACAAAAAAAACTGCGATTGCAATCGCGACCGGCGGCGGCAATTGGGGGGAAAAAAAAAAGCCACGATCGGCGGCGGCAGTTCGGCGGCAGGTCCTTCGCTCCTAGAGGGAGTGAGGGACCTGCCGCCCCCGAATTGCCGCAGGTGCCGCCCCTCTCCCTTGGCCGCCCCAAGCACCTGCTTGTTAAGCTGGTGTCTGGAGCTGGCCCTGCTCACAGGGCTTCCTCTGACCCCGCTCTTTGGTTTCTATGTGGGGGTGGGGGTGAATGGAGGCTCAGCGAGAACATCTGCTCAGGGGGCAGCAACTTAACAAGGAGCTGGGCTGTGTTAAGCAAGCGATAGAGCAAGCTCTGTAAATATTCTATTGTGATACAAATCACTGGCACACAACCCTAGACTCTAGCGCATGGCGCCAGGCCGCACATCTCAGGGCAGGTCTATGCTGAAAACCCTGCATCAGCACAGCATTTCATGTTAGTCCACCTCCCCGAGAGGCGGTAGCTATGCCAACAGGAGGAGCCCTCCCATTGGCATTGTGCTGTCTACGTGGAGGGAGGGGGCGATATAACTAGGGATTTTTCACACCCCTGAGTGATGTAGTTGTAGCGATATAGGTCTGTAGTGTAGACCTGACCTCAGAAAGGATGCGTCAGGCATAGAGAGGTGCCTGGGAAGAGTCCCATAGACAAGAGACAGGAAGGTGAGGTCTGTATAGTTCAGAAAGACGTGACTAAGAGGGACCATGAGAGACCTACACAATACAATGGGAGAAAGCCTAGAGGTTGGTCACTCCTACTACAAGACTGAGGGACTCTCCCACGCCCAGGCAAAGTGAAAAGCAGCAGATTTAAAACTGATCAAATGAAACATTTCTTTAAACAACAGAATGAACTCATGTGCAGGTACGCCATGCCATGCCCGGACGCTCATGTGCAGGTGTGCCATGCCATGCCCAGACACAGGTGTGCACACGCCCAAGGCAGAACTAATGCCTGTTGTGCCAGTTAAGGGCTGATGGGGGTAGGGGAGTGGGGCTGGTGTCAAGTGACAATGGCCAAGGCAAACTACCCCTCTCAGCCTGTCTCAGGCACATATCCCCTCCCCCAACTCCTCCCATCCCAATCCCCCTCAGTCAGCCCCAGACGCTAGGGCATTGGTTCCCAAACTTTTTCGCATCACACTCCCTTTTTAATTTTCAAGAAACCCTCATGCTCCCCACCTCTCCTTTACCATCATCCAACCCTCTTTTAACAAATCCAATTCGTAATTTAAAATTAAAAATAAACACAAAAACTTGGTATAAAATTTTGTATTTAAAATTAAAAATAAGCCCTAATAGTTTTTCTTGGCACAAAACTTTAATAAAAATATAATTTAAAATAAGAAATAGCATAAAGAAAATGAATTTAATGTGAAAGATGATGCTGCATTTTCTTCACGAGTTGGGAAATCCTAGGTTTGAAAGATGGAAGTGCGCAACGCAAATTGTTTTCGACATCCAGTCGATTCCTTTGTTTCGTTTTTATTATGACTAAACTTGAAAAGCTTTTTTCACAGAGGTACGTCGACAAAAATGGAAGAATAATATGTAGCACTTCTTTTCCAACTTTCGGGTAAATTGGAAAATATTTTATCCAAAATTCCTCCAGGCTTAAGTTTTTGAAAATATCTTTCACACTTGAATCGTATTTCATTTTGAGTGCTTGTTCTTGCAATACTTCTGGCGATGAATTGACATCAACGTTGAATGGATTATGTGCTAATTTATGAACGGGGTTGCCAGAAAAGTTGTCTGGAAAATAGCGGATGAATTCGTCAGCAAGGCAGTCCAGATGAAACACAATTTTGTTCTTAGCATCCTCTTTACAAAATTCTTGGAAACCTTCATTTTCAGCCAGTGATGAAAATGTTGGAAAAGACAAAAAGTTAGGTGTCTGACCTTGCATTCAACATTTCCAAAGCTTGATTTTTTCCATAAATGCTTTGATGGCATCATGGTGCGCTATAATGTTTGCAGCGTTCTTTCCTTGCAGCTTCAAATTGAGATTGTTCAAAGATTCAAAAATGTCCACAAGATAGGCCAGTGAAAGTTGAAACGTTTTTCTGTTGCTTGAGGAAAATTTCCACTTTGTCTTTCAGTTTGAAAAATCTCGAAAGCATGTTTCCTTTGGAAAGCCATCGTACTGCCATGTGAAACAAAAGAATTTTATGATCCGCTCCCAAATCCGTGCAAAAAGCTGCAAAAAGTCTCGTATTTAAAGCATTGTTCTTCACAAAATTCACAACTTTGATGGCCAAATTCAACGAGTCATGTAGGTCATCTGGCAGGGTTTTAGCAGCCAATGGTTGTCTGTGTATGACACAGTGAGTTGTGGTTACGGCTGGATTTTTTTCTTTCACCAATATCACAAATCCAGAGCGAGACCTAAGCATCACTGGAGCACCGTCTGTGCATACACCAAACAGTTTTTCCCATGAAAGTCCATTTTCTTCAAAAAAGTCAAAAACCGTTTTCATAACATCAGAAGCCTTTGATGTGGTCATCAATTCCTTCCAAAAAAAAAGCAGTTCTTCTTTCACAGTTCTATCATTAATTAATCTAACGATTAGATTATATTAGATTGCTAATAGACGAGCAACTGACAGCATTGTGCTACATCAGTGGTATCGTCGCACTGAATTGCAAAAAAAGGAGAAGATTTCACTGCCTCCACAACTTGAAGTTTTAGATCTTTCACCATGTCATCGATGCGACGTTTCATGGAATTGTCAGAAAGCAAAATTTCTGATACTTTTTCTTGCTTTTGGCACCAAGCACAATATCAGCTGCTTTCAACAAGCAAGGCTTTACAAGAGTGTCTCCTATTATGTGCGCTTTCTTGGCTTTAGCGATGAGCAATGACAGTTCATAAGATGCTTCTACCACTTTGGCCGATGCTCCAATAGTGTCCAGCTTCATGCGTTTTAAATTTTGAAGTTTAGCCGGAAAAAACTCTTTCGGTTTGTCTTTCAAAGCGCTGTGGTTCTTTGTCAAGTGTCACTCAAGACGACTAGGTCTCAAGGCATCATTGCTGAGAACTGCGTGGCATACTATGCACTGAGGATGATCAATCCCATTTTTTTCCATGACAGTGAAACCATATGTAATATAATCTTTATCGTACTTCCTCTTCTTAACCGCGGCCATAATATACTAATAAAAAAATCTATAAAAATAAATGTCCTGATTCATGAATAATAACGGACGCAAGTTAATTTGAGTTATCGCGAACGTTTATTTACTACTACTATTACGTACAGACGCGTGCTGCCCTCTATATACCCCACCACCAGTCCGGCAGGTAGCTGGTCTTGCATGGTGAGTGGAGGAGGTAACCACTCCCACAATAGAACAGTCTTGAACACTCTCGCGAGCGAGCTAGGAAGTTTTAAAAAGTTCCATCGCTTTCTACATCGTTCTTTGGCCTCCCCATTGACCAAAAGAGCACTCCTACACATTGAAAGGCAAAAAAATATTTGCATTTTGTGGTATGAAATTTGAAAACATTGCAGTTATATACTTTTATTTATAGTTGTATTTTTATTATTATTGTACTTTATGTAATACCTTTATTCTTGTCTACTTATATTCATAATCAAAAACGAGAAGATTGTTAATACTTTATTGTAGTTAAATAATATAGGCCTGTAGTATATTATTATTATTACTATATTATTCATACTTTTATGAATAGTTATTATATATACAGAATATGTATACTTTATTGTCCGTTGGTCTATTAAATAAATAAATAAAATAAATACATAAAAGAATTTACGCTGATAATTTTTTTTTCGTTATGAAAATTTCACAGCCTCGCACCCCCCTTAGAATTTCTTCAGCCCCCCCCCCGCCCCCCCGGGAGGCGCGCGCCCCCCCAGTTTGGGAACCAATGTGCTAGGGATTGACAAGAGAGAGCCATTTATGTCTCTGATTGACTCTCTCCTTGGTGTGTGAAGAGCATCGTTCACACATTTCCTTGGGCCCCTTCCTTCCCACCTGCCCCAGCTCTGGAATCCTGCTGGCTATGGAGGATTAAAAATAGACATTGAAAACAGGCTGATTTAAAACCAAGTGACACAGAAGCATCTGAAGCTGCTAGCTGAAGCCCTGGGAGGATTCTGACAAAGAGTGACCTGGCCTGGTCCTCCCCATGGCAGGTTCCTCACAGGCCTTTTCTTCTACAGTGCTGGAGCCCAGGCAGGTCGCGCGCCAGCATGTACAGCCCAGGCTTTTCAAAGGCTGCGTTTCAAAGTCGCCCTTTGGGTCTCTCCTGTTCCTCTAACAAGCAACAGAAAAGGCCTCGTTAAAAGCACAGAAACCTTCCCAGGGTTTGGGCTTTTTGTAACTCTTCATTTTGAGGGGGAGAGGGGAATTAGTGGTAGTTCTTCAGTGCTCTGCTTAAGGAAGTGAGAGAGACCAAGAACAGGCTGGAGCCAAGAACAATGCAAGCAGGCAGGGGCTGTGATAGCTTCCACTTCACAGAGCTCTGCCAATGCCCCTGGCTCCCCAACTGCAGCCCCTGCCATTCCAGCCATGGGTTCCTTGCACTCACCCCCCCCCCCGTGCCCGTTTTGCTGGACACAGGACTCCAGATGAGGCCTCACCAATGCCGAATAGAGGGGAATGATCACGTCCCTCGATCTGCTGGCAATGCCCCTACTTATACAGCCCAAAATGCCGTTAGTCTTCTTGGCAACAAGGGCACACTGTCGACTCATATCCAGCTTCTTGTCCACCATAACCCCTAGGTCCTTTTCTGCAGAACTGCTGCCTAGCCACTCGGTCCCTAGTCTGTAGCAGTGCATGGGATTCTTCTGTCCTAAGTGCAGGACTCTGCACTTGTCCTTGTTGAACCTCATCAGGTTTTTTTTGGCCCAATCCTCTAATTTGTCTAGGTCCCTCTGTATCCGATCCCTACCCTCCAGCATATCTACCACTCCTCCCAGTTTAGTGTCATCTGCAAACTTGCTGTGAGTGCAGTCCACGCCATCCTCTAGATCATTAATGAAGATATTGAACAAAACCGGCCCCAGGACCGACCCTTGGGGCACTCCGCTTGATACCGGCTGCCAACTAGACATGGAGCTGTTGATCACTACCCATTGAGCCCAACGATCTAGCCATCTTTCTATTCACCTTATAGTCCATTCATCCAGCCCATACTTCTTTAACTTGCTGGCAAGAACACTGTGGGAGACCAAATCAAAAGCTTTGCTAAAGTCAAGGAATAACACATCCACTGCTTTCCCCTTATCCACATACCCCGTTATCTCCTCATAGAAGGCAATTAGGTTAGTCAGGCATGACTTTCCCTTGGTGAATCCATGTTGACTGTTCCTGATCACTTTCCTCTCTAAGTGCTTCAGAATAGATTCCTTGAGGACCTGCTCCATGATTTTTCCAGGGCCTGAGGTGAGGCTGACTGGCCTGTAGTTCCCCGGATCCTCCTCCTTCCCTTTTTTAAAGATGGGCACTACATTAGCCTTTTTCCAGTCATCCGGGAACTCTCCCGATCACCATGAGTTTTCAAAGATAATGGCCAATGGCTCTGCAATCACATCCGCCAACTCCTTTAGTGCCCTTGGATGCAGCGCATCCGGCCCCATGGACTTGTGCTCATCCAGCTTTTCTAAATAGTCCTGAACCACTTCTTTCTCCACAAAGGGCTGGTCACCTCCTCCCCGTGCTGTGCTGCCCAGTGCAGCCATCTGGGAGCTGACCTTGCTCGTGGAGACAGAGGCAAAAAAAAGCATTGAGCACATTAGCTTTTTCCACATCCTCGGTCACTAGGTTGCCTCCCTCATTCAGTAAGGGGCCCACACTTTCCTTGACTTTCTTCTTGTTGCTAACATACCTGAAGAAACCCTTCTTGTTACTCTTAACATATGTTGGTAGTTGCAACTCCCAGTGTGATTTGGCCTTTGTGATTTCACTCCTGCATGCCTGAGCAATAGTTTTATACTCCTCCCTGGTCATCTGTCCAAGTTTCCACTTCTTGTAAGCTTCTTTTTTGCGTTTAAGATCAGCAAGGGTTCACTATTCACCCCTTGCCATGCTGCAGAATCTCAACTTTCCATTTTTAAAAGAAGTGGTTCTAGCCCTTTTGTTGACCGAGAAAACCTGGGAATAAATGACCCTAGTGGGTCTGATGCAGTGATGACCACGGGAGTCTGCAGAGAGCCCGAAACAACACCGATAAGAGGTGTGACCTGCTCCAGAAACAGGCGTTTGCAGAAATGCAACAAAAATGATTGAGAGGAAGGAGACAGGGTTGAAGAGGAATGATCAAAAGAACTGACCAGCTCCGTAGCTTGGTTACAGCAGGGATGGTGAGAGTGTGTTGAAGGGAGTGGTCATACATCTACACACAGCAGAAGGGTTCACACACTCAGGGGAGCAGGGGTGCTATGCGGAGTCATGGGATTGAAATAGGTGAAGGAATATCTAGGCTAAACACTAGGAAAATCTCCCTGGAAGGGAGATCATGCCAGCCGAGGAATTGTCTCTAAGGGGGTGGAGGAGAGGCCGCTAGCCGCTAGGCAGGACAGGGCAGAGGAGAATGTAGGGCCCAGCCAGGCACTGGCCGATGGGAGTGATGAACTGCGCTTTCGCTGCTGTGATTCTCTCTATCCTGTCAGCATAGCCCGTGCTCTGCACAGGGGATTGCCCTTGTTTCTGGAAGTCTCCTTGCCAATCCTACCCCTTGGGGTACATGTCACGCCACAATCAGTCAGTGGTGCCCTGGCTGCAGCAGATAGACCTAGATTTCCATCCCAGCTGGCTCTCCATACTTTAGCTCATTGTTAGGCCCTGGGGGAAGGAGGGCATGAGATGCAGTTGGATTTGTTCTGGATGCTTTGTCAGCGCATTGGCTATTCTCTAACCTTTCTTCTAGCTGAGTGCAGCTGGCTTTCCAAGGCTCCTGCCGGGAGCTGGGGCTGTTGGGAAGTGTGCCAGGACATGCCTGCTCCATGCGTGTTATTGATCGGCGATGCTGTTGCTATGAGAACAGGTCTGTCTTCAGTCACTCAGCCTCCCCGTGGACACGGTGTCCTTCACAGGCCACATCACAGGCATGGGCGATGGGTGAATGTGCTGTTGGGAGAGGCTAGCCCCCGGCCCCTCTCCCTCTGCCCAAGGCCCTACCCCTTCCCTTCTGCCCCCTCCCCCACCGGCATAGACACGCACACCCACGTCCCCAGCCCCAGCGCACTGGGCAGGCAGCATGGCCGGAGCACCCGGCCCTGGAGCGCTGGGTCGGGGGCACGGTCCCCGCACTCCCAGCGCTGGGTGGACGGACGGGCGGTGCAGCGTGACCTCAGCCCCAGCACCCCCTAGCCCCAGGCCTCGTGTGCACTGGCCCCAGCCTTTTGGCCACAGAAGAGGCAGGAGGGAGCCTGGGGTCAGAGCGTGGGCCGGGCCATGCCAGGCTGTTTGGAGAGGCACAGCCTTCCCCTGCCTATGCTACCCACCACCATGATCGCAGGCACTGCCAGTCAGCAGGCAGAGGTGTCACCAGCCTGGGGCAGATGAATCCTCCAATCCCCTGGAGCTCCCCAAGAATTCAGGGCATTATTCACAGTCACAGCTCCAGCAACAGCTTGTTGAGAACGGCTCTGGGAGTGGAGCAGGCCTCAGATATCAGAGGTTCTGCTGCTAGCACTGGCCAGAAAACAAAGAATTTGGTTTTGCAAAAAATTTCAAGGTTTCAATTAGGGCTGGTGATTAATTGCAGTTAACTCACGTGATTAACTAAAAAAAAATTAATGGCGATTAATCGCATTTTAATCACACTGGTAAACAATAGAATCCCAATTGAAACGTATTAAATATTTTGGACGTGTGTCTACATTTTCAAATATATTGACTTCAATTGGAATTGGAAAAGGTTCAGAAAAGGGCAACAAAAATGATTAGGGGTATGGAATGGCTTCCGTATGAGGAGAGATTAATAAGACTGGGACTTTTCAACTTGGAAAAGAGATGGCTAAGGGGAGGTATGATTGAGGTCTATAAAATCATGACTGGTGTGGAGAAAGTAGAAAAGGAAGTGTTGTTTACTACTTCTCATAACACAAGAACTAGGGGTCACCAAATGAAATTAATAGGCAGCAGGTTTTAAACAAATAAAAGGAAGTATTTCTTCACACAATGCACAGTCAACCTGTGGAACTCCTTGCCTGAGGAGGTTGTGAAGGCCAAGACCATAACAGGGTTCAAAAAAGAACTAGATAAGTTCATGGAGGATAGGTCCATCAATGGCTATTAGCCAGGACGGGCAGAATTGGTTTCCCTAGCCTCTGTTTGCCAGAAGCTGGGAATGGGCGACAGGGGATGGATCACTTGATGATTACCTGTTCTGTTGATTCCCTGTGGGGCACCTGGCACTGGCCACTGTCGGAAGACAGGATACCGGGCTAGATGGACCCTTGGTCTGACCCAGTATGGCCATTCTTATGTTCAATTACAACACAGAATACGAGGTGTACAGTGCTTACTTTATATTATTTTTCTTACAAATATTTGCACCGTAAAAATTATAAAAGAAATAGTATTTTTCAATTCACCTCAGACAAGTACTGTAATGCAATCTCTTTGTCGTGAAAGTGCAATTTACAAATTTAGATCTTTTTCTGTTACATAACTGCACTCAAAAACAAAACAATGTAAAGCTTCAGAGCCTACAAGTCCACTCAGTCCTACTTCTTGTGCAGCCAATCGCTAAGAGAAACAAATTTGTTTACATTTACAGGAGCTAATGCTGCCTGCTTCTTATTTACAATGTCACCTGAAAGTGAGAATAGATGTTTGTATGGCACTCTTATAGCCGGCATTGCAAGGTATTTACATGCCAGATATGCTAAATATTCTTATGCCTTTTCATGCTTTGGCCACCATTCCAGAGGACATGCTTCCATGCTGATGCCGCTCGTTAAAAAAAAAAGTTAAATTTGTGACTGAACTCCTTGGGGGAGAATTGCATGTCTCCTGTTCTGTGTTTTACCCACATTCTGTTATATATTTCATGTTATAGCAGTCTCGCATGATGACCCAGCATGTTGTTCGTTTTAAGAACACTTTCACTGCAGATTCGACAAAACGCAAAGAAGGTACCAATATGAGATTTCTAAAGATAGCTACAGCACTCAACCCAAGGTTTAAGAATCTGAAATATGTTCCAAAATCTGAGAAGGACGAGATGTGGAACATGCTTTCAGAAGTCTTAAAAGAACACCCCCCCAATGCGGAAACTACAGAACCCGAACCACCAAAAAAGAAAATCAACCTTCTGCTGGTGGCATCTGACTCAGATAATGAAAACGAACCTGTGTCGGTCTGCGCTGCTTTGCATAGTTATTGAGCAAAACCTGTCATCAGCACGGACACATGTTCTCTGGAATGGTGGTTGAAGTATGAAGGGACATATGAATCTTTAGCACATCTGGCACATAAATACCTTGCAACGCTGACTACAAAAGTGCCATGTGAACACTTGCTCTCATTTTCTGGTGACATTGTAAACAAGAAGCAGGCAGCATTATCTCCTGCAAATGTAAACAGACTTGTTTGTCTGCATGATTGGCTGAACAAGTAGGACGGAGTGGACTTGTAGGCTCTAAAGTTTTACGTTGTTTTATTTTTGAATGCAGTTATTTTTTGTACATAATTCTACATTTGTAATTTCAACTTTCACAAAAAAGAGATTGCACTACAGTACTTGTATTAAGTGAATTGAAAAATACCATTTCTTTTATTTCTACAGTGCAAAGATTTATAATAAAAAATAAATATAAAGTGAGCACTGTCCACTTTGTATTCTGTGTTGTAATTAAAATCAATATATTTGAAAATGTGGAAAACATCCAAAATTATTTCTATAAATGGTATTCTATTATTATCAGCGCCATTAATCACAATTAATTTTTTTAATTGCTTGACAGCCCTAGTTTCAATATTTATTTTCATTCAGAAGGAAAATGAGCCCAAACAAACAGAGAGAGCCCTGCCTCTGACTAGCCCAGATGTGCTGCCCCAGCTCCGAGCTCCAGTTCTGCCGATTCAGAGCTGGGACAAGGACTTGGGTCTCCCATCTCTCAAGCAAGTACCTGATCCCGCCTGCTTGCCCTCACAGCTGGCGTGAAAAGGCGCTGCCTGTGGAATTCTTCTTCATGTCGCAGGGAGCTTTTGGAGCAAGAGCAGAGTCTGTCTCCAGAGGGAATTGGGTTTTTTTGAAGTTTGATCACAGACAAAGAGCAACACCCACATAACAGCCAGCGTTCAGCCATTCGCGAGAAGGAGGCTAATGAAGAATAGGTGGTTCAGTGTTCCAAAATCTTTGTTTGTTTGAACACTTGTAGCAGCCCTGGGCATAGGCGCTGACTCCGTGGGTGCTCCGGGGCTGGAGCAACCATGGGGAAAAATTAGTGGGTGCTCTGCCAGCAGCCAAGTGCCCCACCCCGCCTCACCTCCTCCTCTGCCTCCTCCCCTGAGCGCACCGCGTCCCCGCTCCTCCCTCTCAACGTTTGCCACTGCCAAACAGCTGTAGCAAGGTCCGGGAGGGAGCAGGAACGTGGCGCACTCAAGGGAGGAGGCGGGGAAGAGGGATTTGGGGATGGGGTTGTAATGGGGGCAGGAGGGGGTGGGGTAGGGATGGAGTCAGGGCGGGGCCGAGGGCAGAGAGGGATGTCGAGCACCCACCGGCGCCATTAGAAGTCAGCACCTATGCCCCTGGGGTTTGGAGTACAACCCTGAAATTTGGCAAGAAGAGAGCTGTGGAAGCAGGTACATGGCCTTTGCAGTCCCTGTGTAAGTCTACCCAAGTACGCTTGAGTTATAAGCTGCAGAAAATCACCATTTGTGCATGCTCCCAAGAACTTATATGTTTGCTCATTGTTTTCTGGAGGTGAAGGCTCCAGAATGTTCCCACTGCACTGAGCATGCTCCCGGGTTCAGCTGAGCTTCTTGCATCACTTGCTTGTGCTATCCATGGATCAAGGACTCCAGACAAGACACAGGCAAAACAAATTTGCCTCCAAAAACTGCCTGGCCTAAGAGTGATGCCTTGGGCTGGGTGCCAGGAGAACATGGGTTTAGCTCTTACCTTTTGGACTGACTGCTGTTAATAATTCTGTGCATCTAACAGATTTTATTATCAAGTCAGCCCTCATAACTCTACCCTAGGCAGTAAGCAAGTATCATTACCCTCATATTACTGATGAGGTAACTAAGAGGCTGCACATGATCATTTCTAGCAGAGCTGGGAAAGGAACCCAGATCCAGGTCTCTTCCACAGCCATGCTGCCTTTCAGAATCATGGCAAATCTGTGTCATGCTCCACAACATACACAAACCGAAGTTTTCTAAAAACAGAAACAGTCTTGCTGGAAGGTTGCAATGTAACATGACTTTATTTCTTAGAATTTGGAATGGTTACACAAAAGAACCAAAAAACAGAGAGCACACGAGAGCAGGCTGCTCCCCAAAAGAGAGAGACACAACTCACCCCACCTTCCTCTAGGCTGGCTACAAACTAGCTGCTTCTAGGCCCAGATCACATGCTTCCCTACAGTGCTTCCTAGCCTGCCAGCAGGACCAGGAAAACCTCTGAGCATTTAAAGGGATGGCTTGCCATTTCAGAAGTTTTCAACACAACACACTATGTGTTTGGCTATAATGTCTGTGAAATGGGGCTACTCCTCTATACCCACCTTTGAGATCTACAGATAAATGAGCACGATGCAGCTGAAGGCATCTTTAGCCTTAGAAGTCAGAGGGCAGGGGAGGCAGTTAAGGGCACCTGATGACATGTTTCCTTCCCACCACATAGGTGCCAACTATGCCCATTTTGGAAGAGGCCCCACTGCATCTCTCTTCCTAATGAACCCTGTGCTTGGCCGAAAGGAAAAGGTCTAGGTGCTGCTTCGTTCCAGTGGAGCTAACCAGCTGGGTTCAGAGCGCTGTAGAGGCTGTGCATACCCCTTGTGACAGGTCCAGTTTGGGGCTGGGGGCGCAGGGCATTGAATATATCATCAGGTGAAACTGGATCCAGAGGCCAGGGGCAGAGGCAGACAAGAAATGAGAAAAAGGTCCTCAGAAAACATCATTTAAACAAGGCTGGAGCAAGGGCTGTGCTACCAGGCTCAAAGGTGCATCAAAGGCAGGCCCAGGTGATTGCCCAGCTGACTAGCTAAACGGGGGGCAGGGCCGGCTCCAGGCACCAGGCAACCAAGCACATGCTTGGGGCGGCACCTGGTAAGGGGCGGCCAATCTTGGGGTGGCGGAGGGCAGCGCGGGGCAGCGCGGGATTCCGCGGGAGGGGCGCTCCGGCGGCGCAGCGCTCAGCGGGGGATGCTCCGGCGGCGCGTGGCGCTCGACGGGGGGGGGCAGCGCGGGGCTCAGGGAGGGGTTCCGGCGGCGCGGCGCTGGGCGGGGGGGCGGGCTCTGGCGGCACGGCGCTCAGCGGGGAGGCAGCGCGGGGCGCGGCGCTCAGGGGGGGTTCCGGCGGCACGGTGCTCGGCGGGGGAGGGGGAGTGGGCTCCGGCGGCGCGGCACTCNGGGGGGATCCGGCGGCACAGCACTCGGCAGGGGGGGGCTCGGCAGGGCAGTGCTTTTTTTTGCTGCTTGGGGCAGCAAAAAAGTTAGAGCCGGCCCTGACGGTGGGGAGGTGAAGGCTCCAGAGTACAGCAGAGATGGGGAGGCAACGGACCAGAGCGTGGAAATAGAACCAAGCCCATTCACCCGGGTCAGCGTTTCTAGGCTTGAGGTCCCCGCTGCTCAAATCTGCCCAGCCCTCCCCCCACCCCCCAGGCGGGAGCACTGAGACCCCAGCTTTGACCATGGAGCGGCCCAGGCCTCTGCCCATCCTCGGGCTTGGCCTGGCAGGTGCCGAGGGGGCTGGGCAGGAATCGGAGAGGTGCTGAATCCTCTCTCAAGCCCGATGGCACGTACAGATCCATGAGGGAAGGAATCACACCAGCCTGACAAGTGCAAGGTGCCTTAAGACCTAAAGTCTGTCCCCTGAGGTCTCTGCCAAGGTGTCAAGGTGAACATCAGGCAGCCCAGAGGAGCCCCAGAACAGGGCTAAGGAGGTAGTTGCCATGGTAACAGAGTGGTGTATGGTAGAGGCTATTGAATGAGGTGTCCCAGTCACAAACTCACTGCACTGAGGCGGCATCTCAGAGGAGCCACATGAACCAACTCAGGAAGCACGATGAGGAAGCGCAGACACAGGACCCAGGCTAGTGCTGCTGGCGGCGGGAGAGGCACGTGTGGGTGGGTGGCTGTGAATGTGCATCAGTGTTTGTGTCTGGAGGTGTGTGCATGTTAGTATGAGTGTGAATAGAGGGGTGTGTCTGTGTGTATTGTATCTGGGAGCGGGAGTGCGATGTGTGAGGGAGTGTGGAGGTGAGTGACAAAGATGTCTCTTTGCCCATGCAGGGAGGATGATATTGTGACTAAAGCACGGAGGCAGCAGTGAGTCGTCCTGGGCTCTGATCCGGACTCTGCCACAAAATCACAGTGTGACCCTGGGCAAGTCACTTATGCGGCTGTACAAGGACAGGAGATGAGGGTACAGGGAATTTGCTCTGCCTGCACTATAGAAAAATCAGCTTCTGACTTTTACAACAAAATGTTTGAAGAAGGAAACCTGTGAGTCAAGCTTGAAAATCTGTGATATTTGCATATGTAATAACTAGGTCCCTACCAAATTCACAGCCATGAAAAACGCGTCATGGACGTGAAATCTGGTCTCTTGTGTGGCTTTACCCTATACTATACAGCAGGGGTGGCCAACCTGTGGCTCCGGAGCCGCATGCAGCTCTTCAAAGGTTAATATACAGCTACTTGCATAGGCGCTGACTCCGGGGCTGGAGCTACAGATGCCAACTTTCCAGTGTGCCGGGGGGGGGGGGGGGGGCCCCTCCCCCCCCCCCGGCTCTGCCACAGGCCCTGCCCCCACTCCACCCCTTCCCCCAAGCCTGCCATGCCCTCGCTCCTCCCCATTCCCCACAGAGCCTCCTGCGCAGGCAAAACAGCTGATTGCAGCAGGCAGGAGGCACTTACTAGTGGGGCTGCCGGCGAGCGGGAGGCGCTGGGGGCTGGAGAGCAGGAGCTGATGGGGAGGGGGCTGCTGACGTATTACTGTGGCTCTTCGGCAATGTACATTGGTAAATTCTGGCTCCTTCTCAGGCTCAGGTAGGCCGCCCCACTAGACAGATTTCACGGGGGAGACCAGTGTTTCTCAAATTGGGGGTCCTGACCCAAACAGGAGTTGCAGGGCGGGGTCACAAGGTTATTTGTGGGGAGTTGTGGTATTGCCACCCTTACTTCTGCCCTGCCTTCAGAGCTGGGCGGCCGCAGAGTGGCAGCTGTTGGCTGGGCGCCCAGCTCTGAAAACAGCACCCTGCCACCAGCAGCACAGAAATAAGGGTGGCAACACCATACCGTGCCATCTTTACTTCTGCGCTGGTGCTGGCGGTGGCTCTGCCTTCAGAAGCTGCCGCTCTCCAGCAGCCCAGCTCTGAAGGCAGCACCGCCGCCAGCATCAGCACAGAGGTAAGGACCGCAACCCCCCGTACAATAACCTTGTGGACGCCCTCCCCCCAACTCCTTTTTGGGGCAGGGCCCCTACAATTACAACACCATGAAGATCAGAGTTAAATAGCTGAAATCATGAAATTTACTATTTTAAAAATCCTATGACTGTGAAATTGACCAAAATGGACCGTGAATTTGGTAAGGCTCTAGTAATAACACAACCATGTGTGCAAGGTGAATGTACAAAGGGCCTATTAGGTGTCTAAACAGACATTTGTGTGCACAGTCACCTGATTTGTATCCGCAGTCATGGAACCTGAACACACACATGCAGGTATAAAATAATAATATACAAAACACTCAGGCTGATGTACAACAAAATAAGATCTAGTTCAGGGCCCATCCCAGGGAAAGTTCTGTGGTCTGCTGCCTTTCGTGTGGTAGCGGGATCCTAGAACGCAGCTAGTGTGTACGAAGCAATGCAAGGCCTACAGAGCATATCCTCAACGTAAACCAAGACAAGCACAGCTAAGGCCTTTAAAAAACAGTAATTCCAATGTAAAGTCAATGCTGCACTTCATAAGCATGCAGTATAAAGAGTCATTCATCGATGAACCGATTTTAAGGCCAGAAGGAACCATTATGATCACCTAGTCTGACCGCCTACATTTCACAGGTCAGAGATCCTCACCCAGGGATTCCTGCATCCAGCCAAAGAACTTCCAGTTTAACTAGAGCAGCTCTTTTAGAAAAAGACATCAAAGCTTAATGTAAAGACTCCAAGGGATGAAGAGTCCACCACGAGCCATGGTTAGTTGTTCCAGGGGTTAATCACCATCCCTGTTAAAAACTTGCATTTTATTTCTAGTCTGAATGTGTCTAACTTCCAGTCTAATATCCAGGCATTTTGTTCTTCCTTTGTGTTCTAGATTTAAAAGCTCTGAGAAATTTACCCATGTAGATAAAGAAAACAGAACATGATCGAATAGATCAAACCATTGGGTAACCATGCAGCTGCACTCTGAATGGGCTGCAGGCAATGGAACAGCCCTCCCGAGAGCCCCATGAAGAGGGAAATTACAATAATTAAACTCTAGGGTCATGGTGAGATGTGATATCAGCCACCCAGGCTACAAGTGCTGCGCCGGTGACCTCAGAGGCTGTATCTACAACGCAATTAAACACTGGTGGCTGGCCCGGGGCAGCTGACTCAGACTAGCGGGGCTTGGGCTGCAGGGCTATAAAATTGCAGTGTCGATGTTCAGGCTCGGGCTGGAGCCTGGGCTCTGGGACTCTCCCCACTCACTAGGTCTCAGAGCCTGGGCTCCTGCCCGAGCCTGCATGTCCTGTGAGCCCAAGTCAGACTGCTTCAAGAAATGCTTTTGTACAAACATTATTACAACAGTGTGTGGAATATGAATACAGGGGTATTTTCTGTCACATGTGATCATGGGGGACTTCAAGTTGAGGGAGATATACTGGAGGTCTCATGCTGCCAGTACTAGAACATCTGTGGCATTTCTAAATATCAGAGACGATAATTTCCCAACTCTAAAAGGGATACAGCCAACATGGGAGAATTCTATATTAGATTTTGTCTTATCAGATAAAGAGGAACTGATCAGGAAACTAAAAGTTAATGGTAGCTTAGGGGCAAGTGGTCATGACTTGATCACCTTTATGACGTGCAAGTGCAATAAAATCCAGACCAATTATCTAGATAGATAGAAAGATATAGATATGCTTGGTGCTTTAATAGGGCCAGTTTCACAAAACTGAAAACAAATATGAGCCATATCACTTGGGAGGAAGAATTTAATCAGAAAAATGTGAAAGGTCATTGTAAGTAATTTAAGAATTGCTTAATAGATGCCCAAAAAGCCATAATCCCATAATCAAGGCAGAAGGCCATACTGGTTAAAAACTGACCTGGTTTAGAGGAAAAGTGAAGACAGCTATAAAAAAATAAAAAAATAATATATAACAAATAGAAGAAAGGGGAAATAGATAGTAATAAATATAAATCAGAAGTTAGGAATTGTAGAAAATTGATAAAGGAAGCAAAGGGACACAAGGGTATTGATCAATGGCTCCACGTCTAGTTGGCAGCCAGTATCAAGTGGAGTGCCCCAACGGTTGGTCCTGGGGCCGGTTTTGTTCAATATCTTCATTAATGATCTGGAGGATGGCGTGGATTGCACCCTCAGCAAGTTTGCAGATGACACTAAACTGGGAGGCGTGGTAGATACGCTGGAGCGTAGTGATAGGATACAGAGGGGCCTAGACAAAATAGGGGATTGGGCCAAAAGAAATCTGATGAAGTTCAACAAGGACAAGTGCAGAGTCCTGCACTTAGGATGGAAGAATCCCATGCGCTGTGTGACAAAGTTCCTCCTCTATCTTGGTGGGTCCTGCACCTATTGGTGGATTTTCTTGCCTCAGAGATTCACCATGTGGGTTGGGGAACAGCCCAGAGACCTTCCCCTCTGGGAGAACCCACAGTCCAGGTCAATTGGGAGGTTTGGGGGGAACCCAGGCCCGCCCTCTACTCCAGGTTCCAGCCCAGGGCCCCGTGGACTGCAGCTGTCTATAGTGCCTCCCGTAACAGCTGCATGACAGCTACAACTCCCTGGGCTACTTCCCCATGGCCTCCTCCAAACACCTTCCTTATTCTCACCACAGGACCTTCCTCCTGGTGTCTGATAACGCTTGTGCTCCTCAGTCCTCCAGCAGCACACCCTCTCACTCTCAGCTCCTTGCACCTCTTGCTCCCAGCTCCTCACACTCACACCACAAACTGAAGTGAGCTCCTTTTAAAACCCAGGTGCCCTGATTAGCCTGCCTTAATTGATTCTAGCAGCTTCTTCTTAATTGGCTGCAGGTGTCCTAATTAGCCTGCCTGCCTTAACTGGTTCTAGCAGGTTCCTGATTACTCTAGTGCAGCCCCTTCTCTGGTCATTCAGGGAACAGAAAACTACTCATCCAGTGACCAGTATATTTGCCCTCTACCAGACTGGAGAAGCCAGCCAAGGGGGGGAGGGTGCGGAGCGGCCGGAGGAGGGGCCAAGGGGGCGTGGCTGGAGGAGGAGCCAAGGGGGGGCGCCTTTTTAATGTTTGCTCCCCCTGCTCTCAGAACCTGGCTACGCGACTGCCTAGGGGTTACAGTGGACGAGAAGCTGGATATGAGTCAACAGTGTGCCCTTGTTACCAAGAAGGCTAACAGCATTTTGGGCTATATAAGTAGGAGCATTGCCAGCAGATGGAGGGACGTGATCATTCCCCTCTATTCGGCGTTGGTGAGGCCTCAGCTGGAGTACTGTGTCCAGTTTTGGGCCCCACACTACAAGAAGGATGTGGAGGGCAACAAAAATGATTAGGGAGCACATGATTTATGAGGAGAGGCTGAGGGAACTGGGATTGTTTAGTCTGCAGAAGAGAAGAATGACGGGGGATTTGATAGCTGCTTTCAACTACCTGAAAGGGGGGTTCAAAGAGGATGGATCTAGACTGTTCTCAATGGTGGCAGATGACAGAACCGGGAGTAATGGTCTCAATTTGCAGTGGGGGAGGTTTGGGTTGGATATTAGAAAAAACTTTTTCACTAGGAGGGTGGTGAAGCACTGGAATGGGTTACCTAGGGAGGTGGTGGAATCTCCTTCCTTAGAGGTTTTTAAGGTCAGGCTTGACAAAGCCCTGTCTGGGATGATTTAGTTGGGGTTGGTCCTGCTTTGAGCATGGGGTTGGACTAGATACCTCCTGAGGTCCCTTCCAACCCTGGTATTCTATGATTCTAAGGCGAAATCTATGGCCAGCAGAGTTAAGGACAATAAGAAAGGGGTTTTTAATATATTATGAACAAAAAGAATCCTGACAATGGTATTTGGTCCATCACTAGATGGAAATGGTAGAATTATCAATAATAATGCAGAAAAGGCAGAAATGTCCAATAAATATTTCTATTCTGTATTTGGGGGAAAAGATGATATAGTCTCATTATATGATGACCATAGCAATATTTCCATTCCACTAGTATCTCTGGAGACTATTAAACACAAGCTACTAAATTTAGACATTTTTAAATCAGCAGGTCCAGGTAACTTGCATGCAAAAGTTTTAAAAGAGCTGGTTGAGGAGCTCACGGGACCATTAATGTTGATTTTTCAATAAATCTTGGTGAACTGAAAGACTGAAATAAAGAAGACTGAAAGAAAACGAATGTAATGGCAATTTTTAATAAGGGTAAATGAGATGACCGGGGTATAGGAGGGTAATCTAATTAATGCAAATAACATGGTTTAGGGGTTTATGGAGAATGGATCCTGTCTAACTTGATATCTTTTCTGATGAGATTATAAGTTTGATCGATAAGGTAATCGGGTTGATTTAATATACTTAGACTCCTGTAAGGCATTTCATTTGGTACTGCATGTCATTTTGATTAAAAAGCTAAAATACTATAAAATAACACGGCACACATTAAATGGATTAAAAGCTGGCTAACTGATAGGTCTCATGCAAATGAGGAATTGTCATCGAGTAGGTGTGTTTCCAGTGTGATCCCACAGACATTGGTTCTTGGCCCTACACTATTGAATTGTTTTATCAATGACCTGGAAGAAAACGTAAAATCATCCCTGATAAAGTTTGCAGATGATACAAAATTGGGGAATGGTAAATAACAAAGATGGTAGGTCACTGATTCAGAGCAATCTGGATTTCTTGGTGAACTGGACACAAGAAAACAATATACATTTTAATCAGCTAAATGCAAATATATGCATCTAGGAACGAAGAATGTAGGCCACATTTACAGGATTGGGGCCTTTATCCTGGGGATGGATAATCTGCTGAACATGAATTCACAAAGTGACACTGTGGTCAAAAGAGTTAATATGATCCTGAGATGCATAACGGGATTGTTAAGTCGGAGTAGAGATGTTATTTTACCTTTGTATTTGTCACTTCTGTGACTGCTGCTAGAATATTGCGTCCAGTTCTGGGGCCCACAATTCAAGACAAATTCAAAAGTTGGTGCAAATGATAACCTGGAGAGGGTTCAGCGGAGAGCCACAAGAATTATTAAAGGATTGGAAATCCTGCCTGATAGTGATAGACTCAAGGCATTTAATCTAGTTAGTTTAACGAAGAGAAGGTTAAGGGGTGACTTAAGTAGTCTATAAGTATCTACATGGGGAACAAATATTTAATACTGGGCTCTTCAGTCTAGCACAGAAAGATATTGTCACTCTGCCTCGTATGGGAAAAAGCTAATCTCAGGTCAGACTGCCATAACTCCGGGCATGTACCCCAAACCAGTGGTATATTCTATTATAAGATTTCACCAAGCCAATAACAAACGTGTGCTTCCAAAATACTATACTAGTTATTATGAAGCCCCAGACAGTCCCCTTCAGGCACTCTAGCCCCTCATGTACCACCCGGACAAACCAGACTTCCGTGATACATGATTATTAAAACCAAGAATCACATATATTAGGTTCTTCCAGTTCCAAAGAATGAGATGCACAGCCCAGGTCAAAATATATTAAAGATCTTACCCAAAACCCACATTAGTAGCCAATCCTTTAGTAACTGAAATCTAAAGGTTTATTAATATTAAAAAAGGGAAGAGTGTTATTAAGAGGTTAAATTGAATCATATACATTACCGTTGATTTCAGAGTTTGCAAATCAGCAGTGAAGTTAAATCGGCCCGTTTGTAATAAGTCTCTCTAGATCATCCCAAATATTGGGGTCCTCAGTCCATTCTTCAAAGCTCTTTTGTTAGAAATCACAGTCCAGAAATGTGGAGCAGGAAAGAGGCAAAAAATAATGTCACAGTCTCCACTTTCATATCCTATATCATAGGATCATATCATATCTTTCATAGGGAGGTGGTGGAGTCTCCTTCCTTGGAGGTTTTTAAGGCCCGGCTTGACAAAGCCCTGGCTGGGATGATTTAGCTGGGAATTGGTCCTGCTTTGAGCAGGGGGTTGGACTAGATGACCTCTTGAGGTCCCTTCCAACTCTAATATTCTATGATTCTATGATTCTATGATTCTATCCTCAGCCCAAGTGCATGGAAAGTTACTGGCACAAACATGGAGTCTTCGATCACATGTCCTTACATGCCATTCCTGAGTTGTGGGGCATCCAGTGTCTCTGCTCTCTGAGACATCTTCAGGAGGGGCTCACTGAAGAGCTGATTCTCCTTAATGGGCGATCAACACATGGCCAACCAGCCTCGATGCAAATGTGTCTTGTGGGTGTTACTCAGGTATGTAACATACTTGAGATACAAACATATAGCAAATATTCACAACTTCGTATACAATGATGATACACGGATTTAAAGAGGATGTTCATACTTAACAGACTATCACGTTTCCATTGATACCTTACAAGGAATACATTGTACAAGATTTATTGCAATTGTATAACAGTAACTGCCACAATAATATAGAGAGGGTCACCTTCTTTTTATACAGCCGCACAGATATAACAGAATGCAATGGATGAAAGTGGAAACTAGACAAATTTAGCCTGGAAACATGGCATAAATTTGTAACAGTGAGAATTACTAACCACTGGAACAATTTACCAAGGGTCACGGTAGATGTTCCATCACTGGCAATTTTAAAATCAAGATTGGGTGTTTTTCTCACAGAACTTTTCTAGGAATTACTTTGGGGAAGTTCCGGGTGCCTGTGTTATACAGGTCAGACTAGATGGTCCCTTCTGGCCTTCGGCTCTATGAATCAGCTCTACAGTGCTTCTGTCAAGGTAGCAAATGTCCCTCAGGGAGGTGGTGTTCCTACACTTGCAGAAAAACTCCTTCGGTCAACATATGTCTCTTCTACAATAGGAGGATATGCCAGCACAGCTCTACCAGCATACGCCAGCGAAGGCTCTGTATCATAGTCATAGCCCTATGGATGCCTCTTCCGGGGTCACCTACCAGGACGGAAACTGTGGCCTCAGGATGTAAAAGTGCAAGCCTCTATACCTGGAGCTAAGGGATCCCTTCCATTGTTCTTGTGGCAGTAGCAAACTCATCAACTCTGTATGCAATCAAGCAAGACAGCCACAGTCTGTTAGCGAGAGTGACACAAGCACATAATTTGACAATGTTTTCGGCAAAGCAGAATGGCAAGATGGATGAGGCGTGGGTCTGTCCCAACAGGGAGCTGTTGTCTCTCTGCAGATAGTGACCCTGTGCAGTCTTTCACTTCTCTTCCTTGTAAAAGGAGCAAATGAAGAGTCCGAGGTATGGTTAGGAATAAGGGCTGTGACGTGTACAGAAACAGTCACCGCAGTTAGTAGAAGAGCTGGGACTAGAACTCACAGCTGTCTGTCTTGTAGGTCTGTGACCCCTTTCTGGGGCTGTAGAATATTGGGGGAGGTGCAGTCATGTTTGTAACAATTATGTGCTAGGTCACTAGTTCTTTGGAGATTCCTGACATCACCCCCTGCAGGGCAGACCAAACCAGGGCTTTGGTGTGGTCAAATGACCTTCAATAGCCAGTCACCTCACTCTCTATCGCTTTCCCAAACAAAGGGGTGGCTTGAGTCTGCATGTTAAATGGCAAACGCTGCAGCTTCAAGAGATGGTTCACTGAACTGGAATGAATGGCAACATGTGTGCGTGGTCAGCACTCCCCACCCGCCCCCACTATGTGACGCATTGACCATGCTTATCATTAATTCCATCACAGCCACACTACTTGCTATAAGCAACCCACATGGCCGGGGTCACAGCCGCATGTGGGGAGTCTCTGTGGACCCAGGAGACCATAAACAGCCTCACCTGAGACCAAATCAGAAGAACTCAGTGGATATCAATCTGCCAGGAGTGCCCACTCTCACAGTCAAAAGGGGACCAGCCATAGCTGACTTGGCTTATCCACAAAGAACATTTTAAATGTTGCCCCAGTGATCAGCTGAGTGAACTGCTAGCTGAGGGAGTCAGTCTGAAGCAATCGGATTGCTCACTGCTTGTGGTATGTCTGACTGGTGACAGGCAACATTTCTGGTTTCAGTCAAAGCTTTCCTGTGTGTCTGTATCAACTCTCGGCACAAAAGAAGATTCAATGTCCAGCCAGCTCCTCTCCAGTCTATGCTCAGCAATTTCAAAGATCACTATTAGACCGCAGTGGCCTGCAGGTCCCAAAGATGACCAAGTTACAGCAAGAAACCCGGAACTTGAAAGCCTTTTATAAGCCCTAGTGATAGCTGTCAGAGATGGGGTCAACACCAAACTGGAGGTTGGACATATGCCTCAGCACCAGTGAGCAGACCACAGAGATCCATCACGTTCATAAGCCTCAAGGAGTAACCCAACTCTGGCTCTGAGATGGGTGTGGGTAGCCCTGTATTTACAGCAATGATGTGATGGTCAGCCCATCCCACAGGAATGACCCAAATATCTGAAACACCAAACCAGACCCAAAGGTGAGACTGCATATGGACATTTTCAAAGTTCTCGGCCTTCTGACCAATCCAAGCTAAGTCCTCATTCATATTAAAATGCCCAAGAACAATAATCTGTCACAACTCTAACAGCAGCACTGACACCAGCTTAGGGAAGTCAGCTGTGAAATCCTTCATGAAACCTTTTGGTCTGTACCCCAGAAGAGCTGTACACTTTTGCTCTACCTCAAGGGCACAGGAAATGGCCAGTAGTGGAATGAACCCAGGTCTTCACAAACAGATGCCAGTTCTGAACACATTACTTTTTTCCACCTGTCCCTGGGGGACTGAACCCCCAGCTGGCATCACATAGGAGTCTGGGACAGTTAGGAGAAAGTTATACATGGGTCCTGGAGCAGGGGACTCCCACTAAATAGGTGTGCAGTGGTCCCCAGATCTTCTTGACCTAGCTTTGACTTCTGCCATGCTCAGAGCTTTCCTTCAATACAGAGAGGGGTTCATATGGGTATCGTCAACCCAGCAGCTCAAATTCCTCATCCATCCACTTCATCAATCCCGTATCCTCTCCAGGTGGAATTATCCGCATCAACTCCAAACAAAACAAAAAACGTAAGGACTAGGAAGCCCCAAATCAAACAGCACACAGTTTGTCATATGGGTGTGGACTTCGAGCTTCCTTCAATAATTTAGTTCTACAGGCTGACTGAATGTGATAGAAAAGTCACTGAGAGAATGAATATGAAGATAGTTATAACTGCTAAGCTGGAAACGGGAGATAAGGAGGACAGAGAGAGAATACAAAGCATAGATGTCCAGAGACGCCAAAAAGAAGAATGCGAAAGCTAATCAGACTTTGGAAGCAGGAAGACTCTTGTGAACAGAGGATCTTAGGAGAAGGTGCAAGGAAAGAGAATGGTGAGATAATAATAAGCAAACACATTCATTTAATAGCCCACATACTTGTTATTACTCTATGTAGGGATGGGGAAATCTTTGCTCTACAACTGCTTTTTATAGGAAAGAAGAGTGTGACCTTCAGACTAGTAGAAGTCTTTAAGAAGGAGAAAATAGTTAAGGACATTGAGTTCAATGGTAATTGGGACAAAATACAACATGGTTTTACAAAAGGTAGATTGTGCCAAACCAACCCGATCTCCTTCTTTGAGAAGGTAACAGATTTTTTAGACAAAGGAAACGCAGTGGATCTAATTTACCTCGATTTCAGTAAGGCATTTGATACGGTTCCACATGGGGAATTATTAGCTAAATTGGAAAAGATGGGGATCAATATGAAAATAGAAAGGATGAGGAATTGGTTAAAAGGGAAACTACAATGGGTCATACTGAAAGGTGAACTGTCAGGCTGGAGGGAGGTTACTAGTGGAGTTCCTCGGGGATCGGTTTTGGGACCAATCTTATTTAATCTTTTTATTACTGACCTTGGCACAAAAAGTGGGAGTGTGCTAATAAAGTTTGCGGATGACACAAAGCTGGGAGGTATTGCCAATACAGAAAAGGACCGGGATATCATACAGGAAGATCTGGATGACCTTGTAAACTGGAGTAATAGTAATAGGATCAAATTGAATAGTGAAAAGTGCAAGGTCATGCATTTAGGGATTAATAACAAGAACTATTGTTATAAGCTGGGGAGGCATCAGTTGGAAGTAACAGAGGAGGAGAAGGATCTCGGAGTATTGGTTGATCACAGGATGACTATGAGCCACCAAAGTGATATGGCCATGAAAAAAGCTAATGCGGTCTTGGGATGCATCAGGCGAGGTATTTCCAGTAAAGATAAGGAGGTGTACCATTATACAAGGCACTGGTGAGACCTCATCTGGAATAATGTGTGCAGTTCTGGTCTCCCATGTTTAAGAAGGATGAATTCAAACTGGAGCAGGTACAGAGAAGGGCTACTAGGATGATCAGAGGAATGGAAAACCTGCTATATGAAAGGAGACTCAAAGAGCTCGGCTTGTTTAGCCTAACCAAAAGAAGGGTGAGGGGAGATATGATTGCTCTCTATAAATATATCAGAGGGATAAATACCAGGGAAGGAGAGGAATTATTTAAGCTCAGTACCAATGTGGACACAAGAAGAAATGGATATAAACTGGCCCTCGGGAAGTTTAGACTTGAAATTAGGCCTGGTCTACACTAGGCGTTTATGTCGAAGTTAGCGCCGTTACATCGAATTAACCCTGCACCCGTCCACACCGCGAAGGTATTTAGTTCGACATAGAGGTCTCTTTAATTCGACTTCTGTACTCCTCCCCGACGAGGGGAGTAGCGCTAAATTCGACATGGCCATGTCGAATTAGGCTAGGTGTGGATGGAAATCGACGCTAATAGCTCCAGGAGCTATCCCACAGTGCACCACTCTGTTGACGCTCTGGACAGCAGTAAGAGCTCGGATGTTCTGAACTGCCACACAGGAAAAGCCCCGGGAAAATTTGAATTTGAATTCCTTTTCCTGTCTGGCCAGTTTGAATCTCATTTCCTGTCTGGACATCGTGGCGAGCTCAGCAGCACTGGCAACGATGCAGAGCTCTCCAGCACTGATGGCAGTGCAATCTCAGAATAGAAAGAGGGCCCCAGCATGGACTGATCGGGAAGTCTTGGATCTCATCGCTGTGTGGGGCGATGAGTCCGTGCTTTCCGAGCTGCGATCCAAAAGACGGAATGCAAAGATCTATGAGAAGATCTCTAAAGACATGGCAGAGAGAGGATACAGCCGGGATGTAACGCAGTGCCGCGTGAAAATCAAGGAGCTGAGGCAAGGCTACCAGAAGACCAAAGAGGCAAACGGACGCTCCGGATCCCATCCCCAGACATCCCGTTTCTACGAGGCACTGCATTCCATCCTCGGTGCGGCCGCCACCACTACCCCACCACTGACTGTGGACTCTGAGGATGGGATAGTGTCCACGGCCGGATCCTCGGACATGTTAGCGGACGGGGAAGATGAGGAAGGAGATGAGGAGGACGAGGCAGTCGACAGCGCTCACAACGCTGATTTCCCCGACAGCCAGGATCTCTTCATCACCCTTACAGAGATCCCCTACCAACCCTCCCCAGCCGTTACCCCGGACACAGAATCTGGTGAAGGATCATCCAGTAAGTGTTGTAAACATCTAAACATTTATTTGTAACAGAACATGATTATTAACAATTTAAAAAATGGGTTTCTCATGATTAGTTTGATTAACTTAACGGTTCAGTCATGGGCAGTGCAACTATTTGAAAAAAATCTAGCAATGTCCGGTTTTGCATGATTGTCCTGCCCAAGCTGCTCTACTGTTTAGTCCCTGCTACTGCAGCTACAGTAAGATGCGGTCTATATGTCCGGGGATGGAGCAGAAATCCTCCTGGGACATCTCAAGGAAGCTCTCCTGCAGGTAATTTGAAATCCGCTGCATTAGGTTCTTGGGGAGAGCGGCCTTATTGGGTCCTCCGTAGTAGGACACGTTGCCGCGCCACGAGACTAGCAAGTACTCCGGAATCATTGCTTGGCACAGCATGGCGGCATACGGCCCTGGTCTTTGAAGGCTTTCCCGGAGCATTCTCTGTCTGTCGCTCTCAGAGATCCTCATGAGGGTGATGTCGCTCATGATGACCTGCTTTGAATGAGGTAGGGGAATGTTAGTGTTGGGACTGCTTTACCGTTCCTTTACAGAACTGTAACCGCTGGTTTGCAGCCACGCGGTGGAGGCGGGAGAGGGTCAGCCGAAAGGGATCGTTCCCGGGGACAGCCGCGAGGGTGTGGGACAGGAGCAGACTTCCTGCTTGCCGGATTGCTGGCAGCAGGGACCGACATTGATTTCAATGTGAAATGAGGCCATTGCTAATATTAAAGTTTTAAGCTGCCACGAATCTACGGCTTACCATGTCTGCGTGCAAGAGCAATTCCGTTGTCCTGACAGGGTTCTCAAAAGTGCTCTGCAAAACCCCAGACACTGAATGCGAAGGCCGAGAATTCGACCTTGTGCTGAGTGCGCATGTGATAGGTGCTGTGCATGGTCCTGTTCACAGAGAAAGACTATGTTTTTTGTTCACAACTACATTTATCTTTCTGAGGAATTCACTCCCTTTTTCCCATTCCCACAGCCCCATCTGCGACTGTCTCACAACCTAGCCTGTCATCACACTCCCAGAGGCTAGGGAGGATTAGGCATAAGAAGAAGAGGACACGGGAGGACATGTTCTCAGAGCTTATAGCCTGCTCCCGAGCCCAGGCAGCACAGCAGACCCAGTGGCGGGAGAACTTGTCCCAAATGCACCAAGCCAACATGGATCGGGAGGAGAGGTGGCGTCAGGAAGACCAGCAGGCGACTCAAACCCTGCTTGGACTACTGAGGGAGCAAACGGACACGCTCCGGCGCCTTGTGGATGTTCTGCAGGAACGGAGGCAGGAGGACAGAGCCCCGCTGCAGTCCATCTCTAACCGCCCTCCCCCGCCACCAAGTCCCATACTCCCTTCACCCAAAGTGCACAGAAGGAGAGGCGGCAGAGTCCCTGCTAACTCTCACTCCACCCCTGCAGAGAGCTCGAGCAGCAGAAGGCTCTCATTCCCCAAAGTTTGACAAGTTCTTTCCTTCCCGCCTGACACAAGCCCCCGTCCAAGTTTCACTTCCCAGTCCCATGTGTAGTTGATAATAAAAAATATGTTTCTGTTAACTACTGTTTCCATCATGTTCTTTTGGAGGGGGGGGGGGAAAGGGGGTTGGTAATTGGACAGGACAGTCACCTTTGGCAGGGTACATAGTCGGGGGCAGGCACAGCAGCAGGGCACATACATAGTGCAGTGATGCAGTGACTACTTACCCTGGTTAGTCTGGGAGGTTCTTTTCATGTTATGTGGTGGGGGGTGGGTTGCTCTGTGACTTTGTGTCAGGGGAGGGCAGTTAGAGATCTTAAGCGGCGGTCCTTAGGCAGGATCACAGAGCCACACAGCAGGGGATCTGTAACCGTCCCCCCCTGCCACAAACTCACATAGACCCCCCATACACACAGTCCGTATCAGGAGGGGTGACAGGCTCCGTTGAAAGAACCATCCCACCGCAGCGGAGCCTGTCAGTCCTTGAGTTTAGAAGCTGCATTCGTGCGACTACACTACACCCGCTCCGCACCACAGTCTGCGTCCCAGTTTTAAAAAATTCCCGCAAAAACAGTATTAAAGAAAACGGTGTGCTTTAACAAAGTAGAACTATTTTTATTTTGAAACGTGTGTTGGAAGTGGGGTGAAGGCTTCTCTGTACACAAAATTAGAAAGTCACAGGTTACCCTGCTCACTCAGGAACTTTGCTTTCAAAGCCTCCCGGATGCACAGCGCTTCCCGCTGGTCTCTTCTAATCGCCCGGCTGTCTGGCTGTGAGTAATCAGCAGCCAGGCTAATTTCCTCAACCTCCCACCCAGCCATAAAGGTCTCCCCCTTGCTCTCACAGAGATTGTGGAGCACACAGCAAGCTGCTATAACAATGGGGATATTGGTTTCGCTGAGATCACAGCGAGTCAGCAAGCTTCTCCATCTCCCCTTGAGACGTCCAAAAGCACACTCCACCACCATTCTGCACTTGCTCAGCCGGTAGTTGAAGAGTTCTTTTTCAGTGTCCAGGGCACCTGTATAGGGCTTCATGAGCCAGGGCATTAGCGGGTAGGCTGGGTCCCCGAGGATGACTATAGGCATCTCCACATCCCCAACAGTTATTTTGTGGTCCGGGAAGTAAATACCTTGCTGCAGCCGTCTAAACAGACCAGAGTTCCTGAAAACACGAGCGTCATGAACCTTGCCCGGCCATCCCACGTAGATGTTGGTAAAACGTCCCCTGTGGTCCACCAGTGCTTGCAGCACCATGGAAAAGTAGCCCTTTCTGTTAATGTACTGGCTGGCCTGGTGGTCCGGTGCCAGGATAGGGATGTGAGTTCCATCTATGGCCCCACCGCAGTTTGGGAATCCCATCGCTGCGAAGCCATCTATGATCGCCTCCAAGTTTCCCAGGGTCACTACCTTTGGCAGCAGTACATCAACGATTGCCTTGGCTACTTGCATCACAACAACCCCCACGGTAGATTTGCCCACCCCAAACTGGCTCGCGACTGACCGGTAGCTGTCAGGCGTTGCAAGCTTCCAGAGGGCTATGGCCACTCGCTTCTGGACAGTCAGGGCTGGTCGCATCCGGGTGTCATTGCGCTTCAGGGCAGGGGACAGCAACTCACAAAGTTCAAGGAAAGTTCCCTTCCGCATGCGGAAGTTTCGCAGCCACTGTGATTCATCCCAGACCTGCAGCACTATGCGGTCCCACCACTCAGTGCTTGTTTCCCGTGCCCAGAATCGCCGTTTCACAGCATCAACATGACCCATTGCCACCGTGATGTCCTCGGCGCTGGGTCCCCTGCTTTCTGAGAGGTCTGTGCTACTCTCAGACTTCAGGCCATCACCGCGTTGACGTAGCCTCCTCGCCTGACTTTTCTGCATCTGCCTCAGGGCAACCTGTATGATAAGCTGCGAGGCGTTGAGAGCGGCCACAACTGCAGCGATGGTTGCAGCGGGCTCCATGCTCACAGTGCTGTGGCGTCCGCGCTGTCAATGACTGGAAAAGTGCGCGAAATGATTTCCCGCCGGCGCTTTCAGGGAGGGAGGGAGGGCGGGAGTGATGGACGGATGACGACAGTTACCCAAAAGCACCCTGGCCCCTTTTTTTTTTACCCAGAAGGCATTTGCGGCTCCACCCAGAATTCCAATGGGCGGCGGGGACTCCGGGAACTATGGGATAGCTACCCACAGTGCACCGCTTCCAATGTCGACGCTTTCCCCGTTAGTGTGGACTCACAAAGTCGAATTACTGTCCTTAGTGTGGACACACACGTTCGACTTTGCAATATCGATTCCAAATATTCGATTTAAGTAAAATCGAACTACTCTCGTAGTGTAGACAAGGCCTTAGACAAAGGTTTCTAACCATCAGAGGAGTGAAGTTCTGGAACAGCCTCCCAAGGGGAGCAGTGGAGGCAAAAGACATATCTGGCTTTAAGACTGAGCTTGATAAGTTTATGGAGGGGATGGTGTGATGGGATAGCCTAATTTTGGTGTTTAATTGATCTTTGATTATTAGCGGTAAATATGCCCACTGGCCTGTGATGGGATGTTAGATGGGGTGGGATCTGAGTTACTACAGCGAATTCTTTCCTGGGTGTCTGGCTGGTGAGTCTTGCCCACGTGCTCAGGGTTTAGCTGATCGCCATATTTGGGGTTGGGAAGGAATTTTCCTCCAGGGCAGATTGGCAGAGGCCCTGGGGTTTTTCACCTTCCTCTGCAGCGTGGGGCACGGGTCACTTGCTGGAAGGTTCTCTGCACCTTGAGGTGTTTAAACCACAATTTGAGGACTTCAATAGCTCAGACATAGCTTAGGGGTTTGTTGCGGGAGTGGTTGGGTGAGGTTCTGCGTTGTGCAGGAGGTCAGACTAGACGATCATATTGGTCCCTTCTGACCTTAAAGTCTATGACTCTATGACTCTAACAAAGCTATGGAGTAACGTAAGAAACACAGAGCTCTGCTTCACCAGGGCTGGAGGGGATTTCTCCATAGGTTCTAAAGGAACTAAAGACACAAAATGGCAGAGACAATGAGGAATACAAGAAATGTTTTTGAGTCTTTCCATTGACTTCCACGGCCTTTGGATCAAGCCCTATATCCTTAACAACAGCAACTGTTCCAGGAGATTAGAAAGTTACTCACCCAGTGTCTAAGAGAGAATAACAATCTCAGAGAAACTGGCTAATTAAGAATAAAATAATACAGTTCTTAGATGAGTGCAATGTAACCTGACTGGGTCAAACCAGTTCAGCTTCTGAAAGGGAAAGTTGTGCCTAGCTGACCTGAAAAAGTTAATAAAACTGTAGATCAAGGTGACCGAAGTGGATGTAATTTACTTGGATTTTTGAAACACTGTTGATAAGCGTCCTCATAAAAGACTATTAAGAAAAATAAATAGCTGCAGGATAAAGAGGAAGGCCTGCTGGATTAAGAACTGATCTCATTAAGAGATAGGAAAGGAAGAACTGTAATGAAACTCTGCTCCTCGGAGTGGGGAGAGGTGAGGAGAGGGCTGCCCCAGGAAGTCAGTGTTATTTCATATATTTATTTATTACATACAAAGATGAAGTTAAAAATATGGGTATTGCAAAGTCAAGCCCTCAAAAGTTAGCAAATGGCAGTATTAAGGTTGCCCGTGCAAGCTTAATTTGGTCTCCTTGTGCATATGCATTCTGAGCATCTTGAATTCCTGATCTCGTATTACTGTTTCCACAGAATCCCTCCTCAGTCAGTGCACAGAAGGGAGGTGTCTGGGGGAATAAGGCAGCTACTCAATATTACTTTTTACTCTCATTGTTCAGCGTGTGGCCCCCCGGTCTTGTTTACTGCTCACCATGCAAACCCTGCCCTGAATATGGAATTGTTCATTTCCTCCTGGGCTATTCGCTGGGACTCATCACAGTAGTATCTGAGAATCTCACAGACATGAATGAGTTTGTCTTTGTGAGACCTCTGGGCGGTAGGGAGAGTTTTCACAGACAGGAAAATGAGGCACAGGACGATTAAAATCGACATTTGTAAAAGTCTCCACTGATGTGGGGTGCCTCAAGGATTGAGCGCTCAGCTTAAGACATGTCGAGCCTGATTTTTCATTTGTTTTACAGTAGTTTACTTGTTCAAAGCCTTGTGCAGACACTAAGTGATTGATCCTCACAACGCTCCTGTGAAGAATGTGGATCCATCTAAAAAAGGATACTTACAAAAAGGCAGCCAGTTGCCAACCTAGCGAGTAGCAAACAGAGGGAGTTTGCCTGGAAGATTTCCTAGTGGGGAGAGTCCACAGAGTTTTTGCCTTTCAGGCTTCTGCGAGCAATAAATACATCATCTGAAGAGGCTCTTGATACATTACAAGGGAGAGAATATGGATAGTGAGGAATCAGCTGTTGTGACCCACACAGGATGTGCCATGTTTGTCTTTCTCCAGGAGGATAGGAGAGACTTTGTCTGTACGAAGTGGAAGCTGGTTTCCATGCTGGAAGAAAAAGTTAAAGGATCAGAGACTGAAGTATTGACCCTGCATTGCAGCAGGGAAAATGAAGACTTCCTAGATAGAAATCAGGATTTGGTGCTGTGGGCACAGCATGCCAAAGAATGGGCAGTGCAGGGGGGACTGAAGAAGAAGGAAGAAAGTTGGCAGCATGTGCCCTCCATAAGGAGGAGGAGGAGAACCAATATACCCACAATGCAGATAGAGGTAAGCAACCACTTTCAGGCTCTCAGCACAGGCACTACTGCTGAGAATGCCTTGGAAGAGTCATCTGAGGGAAGGGATCAGAAGGAGACCTGTTGACCAAAGGCCTGGGATACATTGTCCTAGGGATGGGGGTTCCACGACCACCACTCCCAAGAGGCTGGTGGTAGTCGGGGACTCCCTCCTAAGGGGAATGGCGTCATCCATCTTCCGTTCGGACCAGGAATCCAGAGAGGTGTGCTGCTTGCCTGGAGCTAGAATTCAGGATGTGATTCAGAGTCTGCTGAGACTCATCCAGCGCTCGGACCGCTACCCCTTGCTACTTACCCACGGGGGCATCAGCAATACTGCCAAGAATGACCTTGAGCAGATCACTGCAGAATATTTGGTTCAGGGAAGAAGGATAAAGGAGTTTGGGGTGCAAGCGGTGGTCTCGTCCATCCTCCCTGTTGAAGGAGAAGGCCCTGGCAGGGACCGTCGAATCGTGAAAGTAAATGAGTGGCTACGTAGGTGGTGTCAGCGAAATGGCTTTGGCTACTTCGACAATGAACTCATGTTCCAGGAAAGAGGATTGATGGGCTGGGATGGGCTCCATCTGTCAAATACTAGGAAGAGCATCTTTGGACATCGTCTGGCTAACCTGATAAGGAGATCTTTAAATTAGGTCCTATGGGGCATGAAGACAAAAATCTGGCCAATGTGCATATAGGCTCAAGTAAGGAGGACAAAGGAAAGGGGCTGATTTCTGGAGAAGGGACTAGAAATCTCAACTGCATTAAAAGGCAAGAAGAAAAGCAACAGGGCAGTCTGCAAAATATCTTTGATGATTATATACAAATGCAGGGAGTATGAGGAACAAGCAGGATGAACTGGAAGTCATGGTATACGAAGAAAATTATTAATTGGTGTGACGATGTATCCCATAATGCTTTATGGGAATATGACATAATGGAGTATGTTTTATGCTACATGTGCTTTTATCTCTGTAAAGGTTAAGGTCTACTGAATGTATTCATCCTATTTGTACACATATATCATTTTGTACTTGAAGTTATGAATATTGGCTGTATACTTGCTTGATTTCTAAGTAAGCTTTGTAAGGCATTTGGTCAACTTCTTTAGAAAGGAATTTGCAAAGTTAAGTGCCCAATCAAGAAGCACTTAAGGAACAATGCATCTTGGAATGCTCCAATCCACATATGAAGTCTTCCTGGAGCCATTCAAAATACCATGTGGGCAATGGCTTCTTCCTGTAAAAACTGTGAGTCGTGCATGGACATGTGACTTGCCCAGATGACTTCAGAACTCCATCTTGGAGCTGGACTTTGCATAGGAGTGAGGAGGGGCCACCCACAAAAGAGTGTCTATTTAAGCCCGTGGGAGACCCCTCCATTTGGTCTTCAGCTGGCTAAAGAGATAGCCTCTCCACCCCCCAAGGATACCTGAAAGAAACTGGAACAAAGGACAGTCCCTACAGGGGGTGTGAGTGATTGCTGGACCCAGACTAGCAGGAGACTAGTCTGTAAAAGGAAGCTTATTGGAACTGGTGAGATGTTATTAATACTTGGGGGGGGCGCAAACAGCTGTGCATAGCTCTCCATCAGTGTTATAGAGGGCGAACAATTTAGAGTTTACCGTGTATAACTTTTATACAGGATAAAACAGATTTATTTAGGGTTTGGACCCCATTGGGAGTTGGGCATCTGAGTGTTAAAGACAGGAACACTTCTATAAGTTGCTTTCAGTCAAGCCTACAGCTGTTAGGGGACGTGGTTCAGACCCTGGGTCTGAGTTTGCAGCAGGCTAGCGGGTCTGGCTCAAACCAGGCAGGGCACTGAAGTCCCAGGCTGGCAGGGCAGGAAAGCAGGGGCAGAAGTAGTCTTGGCACATCAGGTGGCAACCCCCAGGGGGTTTCTGTGATCCAACCTGTCACAATTGGTATTACAGCGACTTGGTGGGACAACTCCCATGATTGGAGTACCAGCATTGAGGGGTATCGCTTGTTCCGGAAGGATAGGTACGGGGAAAAAGGAGGCAGGGATGTGTACAGTTTCTCCAAGGTCCAAGGGGAAGTGAGCCACAGACCTACTTAGAGTGTCTGGGTGACACAAAGGGAAAAACAGTAGCGCTGTTATGGTGGGGTCTATTATAGACTAGCAAATGAGGAAGAGGAAGTGGATGAGTCATTCTACAAGCACATCAGTACCCAATGTCTGCTAGCGATCCATGAACTGACAGAAGATCGGCACTCCTCTGCCTAACGTGTGCAGGACCCGGTCCAGTAGCTGTGCTCAGCGGCGGCCTAGCTCCACACAAACCAGCCTGGGGCAGGGCGGGGCGGGAGACGTCCCTTACAGCCTTTAGAGGTTAGGGCACTCAGTTGGGACGTGGGAGAGCACTGGGTGCCCTAATCTCTGGGCTATAGAGTCAATCTCCAGTTTTCACTGGCCCAATTAATATTAAATTAGTTCATTAAAGTGGAACAATGTCAATAGAGGACTTTGAGGGCGCTTTATATCGCAGTAGCCTAGAGCCCAGTGGTCAGGGCCCTAGCAGAACTCTGTTCAAATCCCTTCTCCCCATCAAGCAGAGTGGGGACTTGAACTGGGGTCTCCCACACACAGGTGAGTGCCCACACCACTGGGCTACGGGATATAAGGAAGCCCCGCTGCAGGCTGTTATGTGTGGCGTTAGGTAGCCTCTGAGCATGCCTATAGGACTGGGCCCTGCACATGAGTTAGGTGGCTGAACGCCTGTCTTCCCTTGGTTGTGGATCACTCTGGGGCTTAGGCAGCAGATAGGCATCCAGATGCCCAGAGGGAGGTAGCAGTGCACATGCCCACAGGCACCTAGGGAACTTTAACTGCAAAAACGTAGGTGCTCAGGGAGTGTAGGCAACTCCAGGAATAGGCAGCAGTTGAGTGGGGGCTTCTGGACTGCGGTGAAGCCTAAATTCTTTGAGGGTGTCAACAAGCACGTGGACCAGGTCAATCCAGCAGATACCGTGTACCTGGACTCCCAGAAAACCTTTGACAAGATTCCACATACAGGGCTCTTAAGCAAAGTGCAGTCATGGGATAAGCGGGGAGATCCCCTCATGGATCAGAAATGGGTTAAAAGACAGAAAACAAAGGTTAGGAATAAATGGTCGGTATTAAGAGTGGTGAGAGGTAAATAGCGGTATCCCCCACAGCCCTGTACTGGGACCAGTGCCGTTCAACATATTTATAAATGATCTGGGAAAAGGGGTTAATGGTGAGGTGGCAAAGTTTTGCAGATGATACAAAATTACTTAAGCAAGTTAAGTCCAAAGCAGACTGTGAAGGGTTACAAAGGGATCTCACAAAACTGGGTGACTGGGCAACAAAATGACAGATGAAATTCAATGGTGATAAATGCAAAGTAATGCACATTGGAAAACATCATCCCAACCAAACATACAAAATGATGGGGTCTAAACTAGCTGTTACCACTCAAGAAAAAGATCTTGGAGTCACTGTGGATAGTTCTCTGAAAACATTCATTCAACGTGCAGTGGCAGTCAAAAAGGCAAACAGAATGTTTGGAACCATTAACAAATGGATAGATAAGAAGACATAAAATATCATAATGCCACTCTATAAATCCGTGGTCCAACCAAACCTTGTACATCGTGTGCAGTTCTGGTCGCCCCATCTCAAAAAAGAGAGATTAGAATTGGAAAAGGTTCAGAGAAGGGCAACAAACATGATTAGGGGTTTGGAACAGCTTCCATAAGAGGAGAGATGAAAAAGATTTGGCCTGTTCAGCCTAGAAAAGAGGCGAGTAAGGAGGGATATGATGGAGGTCTATAAAATCATGACTGGTACGGAGAAAGTAAATAGCCAAGTGTTATTTACACCTTCACATAACACAAGTACTGGGGTCACGCAATGAAATTAACAGGCAGCCGGGTTAAAACAAACATAAGGAAGTACTTCTTCACACAACACACAATCAACCTTTGCAACTCGCTGCTGGGGGTGTTTGAAGGTCAAAAGTAAAACTGGGTTCAAAAAAGAACTAGATAAGCTCATGGAGGACAGGTCCTTCAATGGCTATTAGACAAGATGGTCAGATGTGCAACCCCATGCTCTGTGCCCCTAAACCTCGGACTGTCGAAGTTGGGATTGGACAATGCGGGGGGGGGGAGGTTTACAGGGCAGCATAAGTTTCCTTCTCCTTGTCCCTGAGCCTTGTGCTTGGGCTGGCCAAAGAAAGGGTCTCAGACGCCTCTTGCAGGTGCGTCACCTGTGTTCTTTTATTAACGGTGGCTGTGCAGTCCCAATCCCCACAACACCTGTCCCTGCTCCGACCCCTCACTGGGTCCTCTGGCCTTTGAGGCTTGTGTCAGCCCCCTCCCCCCGCCCCAAGACAGAGCCTCAACCCTCCTATCCTCCTGTCTGGCTCCCCCACCCCCGAGCTTTTCCCTGGGTTTATATGCCAGCTGGTTCCACTAGGCTCAGCAGATCCCCCTGAGCCTGCCCTCATTAGGGCCTGCAGCTGGGCTCCTGCTAAGGGTCTTGGCCCATACACCCGGCCACCCTACAAGGAAACAGGGGGAAGCCGGCTCTTTAGCAGGGCACCCAAAGGTTTTATACCTCTGCCCTGCGACAGGGGGATACATCAGTCAATAATTGTCCTGTCCTGTCCTGTTAATTCCCTCTGAAGTATCTGGCACTGGCCACTGTCAGAAGACAGGATACTGGGCTCGATGGTCTGATCCACTAACGCCATTCTTATGTTCTAAAACAGCGACTTAGACACCTTTGCCAGACCTACTAATATAGTAGAACCTCAGAGTTATGAACACTTCGGGAATGGAGGCTGTTCGTAACTCTGAAATGTTCGTAACTCTGAACAAAACGTTATGGTTGTTCTTTGCCAAGTTTACAACTGAACATTGACTTCATACAGCTTTGCAACTTTACTATGCAAAAGCAAAAAATGCTACTTTCCCTTTCTTTTTTTAATCGTGTATGTTTAACACAGCACTGTACTGTGTTTCCTTTTTGCTCTCTGCTGCTGTCTGACTGCATATTTCCGGTTCCAAATGAGCTGTGTGGTTGACTGGCCGGTTTGTAACTCTGAGGTTCACTGTATCTTGTTATCCAGTCACAGGCGGAAGGGGGCAGAGACACTGCGTAACTGGGTGATGTGTAACAGTTTTGTTTTTACTACATAGTCGCAAAAAATATTTAGAAGACTTTTTGATTCCTGCCGAGAATTCTTTTTTCAGGCTATCGTAATTGAATTAAGGGATTCTTCATCCAATCCACTTCACACTTGGCAGAACAATTCTTCCTAAAATACACAGCCAAGCCCCCAGATTGAGGCCAACATTTCATTGCCTGTGGAATTTCAGATGGGGTGGGGTGGGATGTGTGCCAGATCTGGTTTACAAAAAAACAAACCCTCAGCTACAACCTTAACTCTGGAGTCCCTGATACCAAACAATAAGTAATTATAGTAATGAGACAAAATTCAAACTGGGGAGAACAGTTCATGGTGAAATAATCAGCTCCTGAAACAAAGGGATTGTATGAAAAACTGACCCTGGTATTGAAACATCCTCTCCAGTTTTACAAGTCTATCATCACCTTCAACCTGCTAATGGAAGATTTAATGCTAGTTGGTGCCCCAAAAGAAAACACTCCAGTCTTGAACTACCTTTAATGTCCCAAAGCAGTCTGCAAATGTTTGAAAGCAACAGAACAAGGGCCCAGATGTATGCTAGGAACACTCCGTGATCAACCTGGAGGGCCCGCTACATAGTTGCGATTAAGCTCTGAAAACAGGAGATGGTTTTAAGTTTAAAGAAAAATAGAGCTAGCCGAAAACTGGGGAAATCGTTCTGCAAAAAAATTCCAAAGGTTGAAACTTTTCATTTCATCAGGTTCACAACGGAGCCACTTTCTGTATTTTACAATATTTTATAACAAGTTTTATTGAAATATTTATCAAAAAAATTCAAAATCCTTATAAATTGTTCAGTTCACTGAAAACTGCATTTTCTTACTGACAACTGTCTTCTGTAAAGAAAACAAATCAATGATTTTGAAAATAAATTTGATAAACATGTCAATAAAATTTTGATTAAAATATTGACTTAAAATATCAAACAATTCCGGAAAACAGACGATGTCAATATTATCAATGATGTTTTTCATGAAACAGTTTCATTTTTGACAAACAAACATTCTTCAGCCACGCCCCTCTTTTATTTGAAGAATTCTGAGCAGCTGTGTTAGCAGTAAACGCAGTGCAGAAGACGCATGAGTGAGTGACCCACGTAACAGGATGAAAAGGATAGGGGCGTTGGGAAGGGGACACGGTCCTAGCCAATGAAATAACCCAAACTATTCAGACCAGCATGGACTGTTCGTGTTAGTGGTGTGAGCTGAACACCAGTGCACCAAGTTGGCTGTACAAGGCTCACGGGACCTTTCTACAGAATGGACAAAGATGAAGGAGCAAGGCAGGGGATGACGCAGGAACACAGCGTAGGCAACCAAACCAGTAACAGCAGCTACAGAGGAACAGGCCTGCCTTTTACAGGGCTATAAAACAAAGGAAGACAAGCATCTCCATCCCAGTGGCCGGGACTGGGTCCATCCCAGTGGGGCATCAGGAGGCTCCAAGGCAGGAATGAATCCACATCGTAAGGGTCATAGTGGAGTAGGAGGAACCCGAGGCTCCCTGAGCAATTTCCTGTTCAAATGGAGGTTTAATTGCCCTGGGGTAATCTAAGTTGGGGAGCCCTTCTGGGAGGGGAGAAGAGGATGGATGAGATGATCGTTCTCACCCACTCCCCTGACTGTTCATGATCAGAGGCTAACCAATGCACTGCAGAGCGTGGCTGTGCCTTCCCTCCACCCTCTAAGCTGCTTCAAAAACCATCAGAGACATGATAGAAGATGAAGTACTCGAGTTAGACTCCACAGTGGGTCACTGAGAATGCCCAGGAGTTCCACTCTGTCATCCAGTGTCCCTACTCCTTGCCAAATTCCCAGCTGACGCAAGTGAATGTACAGCCACCAATCCCTGTATCGCCCTGCTCAGTGATCCCTGGGAATCTGCAGGATGGCACTAATGACTGAAGGCCTATGCTGTTCAGTTCCAGCCACCTTCAGGTTTCTATAGCGCCCGTCACTGTAATATCTAGGTGTCATACAGCTGTGGCAGTCAGCACTATAGACATCGGAAAAGGAATAGTCAGTAATCAATTACCCAATATCTTGGGGAGAATTTCCTCTCCCTACTGTTAATATTCCCTTAAGCACAGAAATAGAGAGCCTGTGTAACGTTACACTGTCAGCTCAGAGAGGGACAGGCAGGTTTTGATGGGCTTGTTCTGATGGTTAAACAGGGCGTGAAGATGATGCTGGCAATGTCAGAGCCGACACTTTTCTCATGGTGACCTTCAGCCCCCACCACCCGTTGCCCCCGGAAAAAAACGGTGCCCCTCAGTACCGTGGTGTGAATCAGTGCCTTTCTCTGGAGCGCTCCAATTAAGATTCAGCACTGCTTAGAGGGCAGCAGTCAGCCCGCACTGGACTAATTAATTTTTCCTGCCTGAGTAATTACAGTCCAGAGGCAACCATGAAAGCCAAGCAAATCAATTTGTGTTCTACTGAGATCCCCATCAGTCACGGAGCACTAACCAAGAGGAAAAAAATGACCAGAGACAAAGCTGGCCCCCAGCATAACAAACCACAATAACTGCACTGAGCGCTGACATGCCCACCAGAGCCAGGGGTCCTAGCCCGCAGAACCCAACCCAGAGCAGGAGGCTGTTGTGTTCACCCTCGTGACAACTGAGGCTCCCGCTTTCAATGGTGCTCCTGCCCCTTGAAACAGATGAATGTTCCAGCCAAGAACACTTGCAATAGCGGCTTAGAAGGATGAGTATGATTGTTTGTCGAGATTCGCAGCAGATCACCCAGCGCTGAGAGTGACTTTTCTAGCCTCAGTGTCAGTGGGGACCTGCCTGCTCTGCTGGGGTCTAGGCACAGTGGCCAATATCTCAGTAATTATCCCCCAAACATGTTGGGGATCTCTGAGGCAGCTAGCTCCCGTCTGCCCAGGGATGTTCTGCCCAGATTTTAATAGGGGACTTCCTGAGAAAACGTTCTCCCTCACTTGGTGACACAGTAGAGGAATCTTCCTCCCCTCAGTAGAGGAATCTTCCAGACTCCCTATTCCCCTCAAATCGAATGGTTCCATGCTCTTCCCCCCACTCCAGGTGGGGGCTGCTGGGTGAGGGACTGGTTGTCTCTTGCCGGAAGTGGGGCATAGAGAGGGAGCAGGTTTCCCCTGAGTGGTGGAGGGACATAGCAGGAGTGGGAATTCAGGTTTCTCCCAGTGGCTCCAGGACTTGAATTCAATGCACCAACACCATAGCCCTGCCTCCCTCCCTTCAGGTACTGCTGGAACAGTTGTCAAACTGAGAGGGGAGTTCCCCTGGCACCAGCTGCCATGTCACTTGCAAGCACATCTGAGCCCTGGTCTACACTACGGAGTTAGGACAATGTAAGGCAGCTGACGTCGACCGATCTCTGTAAGCGTCTGCGCTAACATATTGCTCCCGCCGATGTGACTCGCCCACTACGCCGACTGTATAACTCCACCTCCAGGCGAGGCGCAGCACGTAGGCTGATGTGCTTGGGTCGACGCAGTGTCAGTGTCGATACTGCATTGCTTACGTCCCCTATTGCGGCCTTTCAGAAGCTGTCCCGCAATGCCCCACACTGACGGTTAAATTGGTGCAAGAGCTCCTGGGGAGGACATGCACCACCGACACGAGGAGCGTGGTGTGGACATGCAAAAGCAATTTGGTGGCTGTACGTTGAGGTAACCTCGGTCGACTTCATTTTATAGTGGCAACTTGGCCTGAGTAAGGAGCCACCAGCACAACCCCAGCCTTGGGGAGGGTTATGAAGTGGCTCCATGCAGCTTTGTTATCGCTCTGTGGTTCCTACCCCAAGCGCTTGTCTACGAGGGAATGTTATACTGGTATAAGCCAAGGTGTGAATCTAAACCAGTCTAGTTATACCTGTGTAACTCCCGTGTGGACACTTATTGAAGTATAAGAGGCATCTTTTTAGTTTATGTTGCTAGGGAAGGGGTTTTAGCTAAACTGAATAAAGTGGTTTGCCTTCTGGTTTCTGATTCGTCAGGCTGCACTAGCTTCATGTTTCCAGATTTTCTCTCCAGCCACCCAGGCCAGAAACTGACGTGGTTTAATTCTCCTCCAGTCACTTGACTCCAGGTGCTGGGCTCTACGAAAGACACCAGAAATCACAAGACTCACGATAAAACTGAGGAAGTTGGCAACACTAAATGTGTGCTTTAAGGCTCCAGTCCTGAAAGAACAAATGAAATGGAGAACCTCCAAGATTGGCTGTTTGCTTCTGAAAGATCTGCCTGACCTCTGCTAAAAGTTATGGACCAGATGCAGGGATCCTGGTGACGCTTTCTGACCAGGGCTATGCAGGAGGTTAGCCTCAGGGATCAAGGACAGAAAGGAACATCACGAACTCCATGAATATAGGACCTGTAGGGTGTTCCACAGGGCGGACCCTCCTATACTGAAGTCAATCAGTTGCTCAGAGTCTAGCCCGCGTGGCGCTCATTGAAAGACAGGCCTCAATTTGGACCAGGAGCAGGTGATAAAAGAGCAAGTACATAGATGTGGATTACAGCACTGGCCCGCTGCTACCTTGGAAATACGAAGGTCAAAAGAGAGCTGGTCAGAAAAATGCAGAAGAATAAAAGTTACCAATGATATTAGCTGAAATTTTTATTTTGAAAAAATTTTATCCACTCCCAAAGCTGGTCAAAAATGGAAAACTTTTTGCAAAAAAAAAAAAAAAAAAAAGTGTTAAAATTTTGAATATTCAAACATTTTCATCAGCCGTAGGCTAAAGCGTGTGAGGCCACATGTGTCGAAACAAAGATTTGGCTGAGCTACAAGTAGCGCAAGTATTGATGACATTAGAATCGGTGTATCAATTAGCCAACAACTACTGCAGTCCAAATCTGATGATATGAATGTACACACTGCAAAGAACAACTGGCTTCTGCTGACTTGCATTGCTGGGAGAAAAGGCATCCGAAGTCGGTACCAGTTTTGGAACATGCTATGGAAAAAATAATAAAGTAAAGCAAAAAAGGAATGTCAACAACCAGAGCCGACCTGATCCGTGAAAACTATCATCTGAACTTCCTATCACACGTAACTGAGTGCAGCCCCCTGCAATCCCGTGGGCTTGTGAAAGGAAAATCATTCCTCTTCAAGTCACTCAACTTCTCTGAGCAGAAGAACCTGTTGCTATAATTAATTTGGACTTTCACAAAATCCACTAACCCCCTCTTTCTGTCCTATGACTGCAGAGGTGTTAATGGGCCACTCTACCTTGATTGGTCCCTTACAATATGTGCTAACTATCTATGCTAAACATTCTGGTCCACCTGGCTGTTAGCTGGGACTACCTTTCCCAGACCTCAAGAAGAGCTCTGGAAGCCAACGGGGGAGAGGTATTAAAAGATAACACCTCCCCCACCTTGTCTCTCTAATATCCTGGGACCGACACGGCTACAACTACACTGCATACTATCATGTATGTGATAGGTACAAGCTACCTGTGCCCCGATAGAACTACTGGAGGGAATAATTTGAACTCTTCATACGCACGGCTGGATCCCTAACTGTAACCACTTGGACAGAAAGATGTGGATGTCACTTCAGACAGCTCAATGGAAAATTCTGCTCCCTGTGAGCAGCAGCTGTGTATAAGGGACTGGGAGAGGAAAGTAATGCTAAAAATATTCTAATGCCGTCATACAAACCAATGGTTCATCTTCACCTGGATACCATGTGCAGTTCTGGTCACCCTGTCTAAAAAAGTCAGATAGCAGAAAAGGGGGCTTCAGAGGCAGGTGGCAAAGTGATTAGGTGCAGAGAGACTGCCATGTCAGGAGAGATGGACAAGATTGTGCCTCTTTAGTTTAGAACAGAGACAAAAAAGGAATGAAATGTTAACTGATACAGAGAGGGTAAATCGGGTATTTCCATCGACTGCCTCAGAACCCAGGGATCGTCAATGAAATGGAAAGGTAAATACAGTCACAAGGAATGAAATGCTGTTGAAATACTTTGTCGCATGATGTATCACCACCCTGTGAAACTCGCTGGCACAAGATACAGAATTAGAGACAAGGGGTGGGGGAGGGAATATCTTTTACGGGACCAATGTCTGTCAGTGAGCGAGACGAGTGTTCAAGCCACACAGAGCTCTTGAGCAGGTCCCACCTCGCAGGACCTAGAGCCCGGCTCAAGCCCACAGCCGGATGTCTACACCGCAATAAACAGCCCCTTAGCCTGAGCCCTGTGAGCCCAATCGGCTGCCATGGGCCAGCTATGGGCTTGCAAAATACAGGCCACCTAAAGCTCTGCACAGGGCCGGGCCACTGGTTCGGAGGGCATGCCCCATCTTAATCGAATCCTTTCATATAAAGACGGCAGGAGGTCTTTAGGCTTCCCAGTCCCAGCTTCCAGTTGCAGGTGCTGGTTCCTTTTAGCTCTCGTGGGCTTTTTACATCAGTTGTGTTTTCAAGGTTCTTGGGCCAGAAGATGCTAAAACGGTGGTGTATTTCCGCCGACACTGATCTCTGTTATGAGGAGCTGCACATACCCCTGCCCTACAGCGGCCCCAGCCTGCTCCACACAGCACCCCCTACTCTGCTGGGTCCCCTGCTCAACAAGGCTGCTGCCAGGTGCTTGCAGGTACATTCTGGTGCACGTGAATACCACTGGCTCTGACCACGTCACTACAGAATCCCAAGGAGCTAGCCGACAGGGGCATAAGGGCTCAAACCATCCCCCTCCTTCCTTCCCCAGGTTTACAGAGACGTGGGGCGTCTGCCGGGGAAATCCAATACAGTCAAGGAGCATGAACCACCTCCATGATCATGGACCTAAACACTGCATATGGATTTGCTTCCCCTGATCTCATTGCTATGTTGCTCGCACTTGTCCCTGCGTCATCCCCTGGCAGAGCCAGGCTCTCCCTCTTTTTAGCTGCTGTGGGGTCTGCTCATTTATTCGTTCTCTCTCTCACCTTTTCTTTCATAGAATCATAGAATCTCAGGGCTGGAAGGGACCTCAGGAGGTATCTAGTCCAACCCCCTGCTCAAAGCAGGACTAATCCCCAACTAAATCATCCCATTCCTGTGTTCTACCTCCCCGTCTTCTCCTCCTTTGCTTTGTCTCCTTCATATTTTCCCCCTGTCCTCTGCTATTCTCCTTTGATTGCCCCCACCCCCTGGGGACTAACTGCGCCCATTGCTGTAGGAATGAGGGTGATAGATCAGCTGTTTCTCTAGCTCCTCAAAATTGCCGGCCTGCAGCCGCAGCTTCAGGAGCCAGAGAAGCCAGCCCCACTGACACTGTCTGTGATTCTCAGCAAATAAGCTAGCTAAGCACCCGCGCAATCTGCAAGCCCTTCTGCCCTCCCACTGAGTCCTCTGCTCCGGCGGCTCACACCGACCGGGGGCTCTGCAGTCAGGGGAGCTAAGCAAAAGGATCCCTTCAGCTCTCAAAAGACATGAGGAGTGCAGGGCAGTTTCCTGGGTAAGGGAACCGCTTAACAGGGGCACACTTAGAGATTAGCTGTCAGTGAGAAGCAAACCCCTGGAAATAGGCTAGAGCAGCTCTCCAGTGGCTGGCCTGGCTGCCTGCCCAGGGCGGGCCGTTACTGAGAGGCTAGCTGCTGTGTGACGTGCACGCTGCTCTCGTCTTTCCTCTCCCTTGTTAGCAGCAAGGTCACAGGCTGTGCGCAGAGGGGAGGGGCACTCCTAGCCAGCAAGGCGGGGAAGGGTGGGGGGCAGGACTGCTTGCAAGGGTTTATTTTTGGCTTTTCTGCCGACTCACTGTGTAACCTTGGGCAAGTCACTTAACCTTCACTGCAACTCAACCAGAAAATGGGGATCATTATAGAAGCCTGTCTCGTGGTGGGTGGGAGCTCTGCAGGGCTCTCCTAGGGAAGCGAAGTGAGGCAGGTTAAAGTCCTGGGAGGCACAATGGTGGAGTGTACGCGTTTCTAGGAAAGCACTGGGGATGGGAGCGCCTGGGGCTGAGGACTCAACGACCCAGGGCAGAAGGATTGAAAACTGCCCAGAGGCAAGTCAGGGACCAGGACGGAGTAAGAGAAGAAAGTCTGTCCTTTGTCTCCGTCTCCATCTGTCCCTGCTGTGTTTTCCTGACCAGCACGTACGCCCCAGCAGCATTCCCTGGGCAAACAGACGGCATCCGTTGGAAATACTCCACAGTGCCCTGAAAACGGAGACGCTGGTGTGGAGACGAATGCCCCTCGCCCTTGGGAACTCTGCTGCAGAAAGCTGGAGTCGTTTTCCGGCTCTCCCCCGGAGGACACAGAACAGCATTAAGGAACGGCTGTGTGACAATAAAGGGAGCCATCAGTGTTCCTCTGCCCGGTAGTCGTGTGGCTCAGTGCTCCATTTAGCCCCTTGGCCTTTCATTCTGAGACAGCCATTTACTGTAAAAAGCCTTTCTCTGTAACTAGCGAGGAGGGGGTTTTCCATGCACAGAAGTGGGTTCGGTTTTTCTTGGCCACCTGACACAATGGCTCCTTTCCACAGTAGACTGGTGTTGCCAGCACACTCATTTTCAGCCTTAATGGCCTTTCTGCTGCCTTGTGTGAATCTGGGTGGAAGGCGGTTTGAACTTGGGAAGGTCCCGGCCCTGAATTTTTTGTGAGAATTCCTGGAGAAGGCTGGAATTCGTGGGATTTCTCACGCCACTCTCCTTCCTTTGCCCTCCCCCCATCGCGCCCAACAAAGGACCTTGCTTTTTGGTTCTACAAACCTCAGCAACGTGCAGACCAAGGGGACCCTGAGGCAATGCTAATGCACTGGATGAAATGATGAGAGATTCCTGCTTTCGCCGTGAGCTCCTCACGGCACGGTGAGCCATCGCGGTGGAGTGCCAACGTTGCAGCAAGTCATTTTCCAAATGCAGGGGTTCGTGAGGCTGGCCAAGGGCGAGAATTCCCAAATTTGTGTCCCAGAATAATTATCTTCCCTTAGCTATAAAGCCCGCCCTGAAAGCCCCCCGCCCTTCACGCCTCGGCGCCGAGAAGCTGATGCCTCTTGACGCGCGCTGAACTTTTGAACCCAGGGAAAAAAAACTTTCGGTTTTTTTTTAGTTATACAAGAGAGTCATCGAAAGTTCAGTGCCCTTTCTCACGTTCGCACCACCAAAGGGACAGAAGGAAAGACATCAAGTATAATATCCATCAACGTAAGCGAGGCATTCAGAACACATCACCGATGCATAAATAACCCAAACGAAACTCCAGCAGCGGGAGGAGGTTCTGGAAGAATGGACTTACACAATAATATTTCATGATACATTGCATCAGCGTGATCGCCCAGGGTTCTTGAGTCTCACCGAAGATTTCTCTCAATCCACCCTTCGGTTCCGATGCAAGTTGGAAAATCCTGGGCACCCAAGATCCCAAAGCGCCGGATTTCCCTTGGTTCACTGGCTACTCCTTCCTGCCAAAGCTCATAAAAATCCAGACACCAATTTACTTAACGTGTGAGGGGTGTGAAATCCCCAGTCAGAGCAGGTGAAGTTAATTGGAAAAGAAAAAATAACCCCAAGCCCCTCAGAGATTTCAGTGAGCAAGCTCTGCAGTGACCTCCCATTTTTCATGAATTTTTTTTCCCCAACTCCAGTTGGATGGAAAAATCTCTGCCTTAAAATACTCAGGCGGTGGATTTTTCTCTTTCCTAAGGCAAGCACTGGGGCCTGGTGGCCATATCCAACTGCCTTAGCAGCGGATTATTCAAATATCTGCAGAGTTATAACTACTTAGTGCTTCACCCTGCTAATCTCCCCCCCATGTCCAGAGGCTAGCGGTGTGAGGAAGCTGAGCAGAGCATGGGCTTTGATAGGTATGTTATAGAACTGAAGAGCTGTCAGATAATGCAGCCCATGTCTCTGCTAGGGCAGGGTGGGTCTCTGCTTTGCAGTCACTAGTGTTTTCTCCAGCCTGGTTTTAATTGGTTCTAATGACAGGGATTCCACCGGGTCACCTGGGAGGCTAGTTCACAGCAGACCTGACTGTTCTGATATTTTTCCTGGCTAAGTTTTCTCAGCCCCGTTCATCCCTGGTGTAAGTATTGACTCCAGCAGAGGTGTGCCAGGGATGAATTTGGCCCTGCGACGTTGGTTTCTTTAGGACAGCGTGTGGTGGACCGTTGCTTTGTAATGGGTAGAGCCTGTTCTGTGAATTGTCCACAAAATGACCCTACTCTGTGGGCATCTGTATAAGAATCAAAGAAAGATTTTTCATGCTTTCAGACTAAACGGCCCTTCGGTCAGTTCCATCCCCAGGCACCTATCTGCACCCACCCCCTTAGCACCCCAAACCATTCCTCTCCCTGTCCGTGTTTGGCTGTGGTTATCGTCTCGCCCATTGGCCAAGCAGCGCATCTTCCCACCATCCTCTCCACCTTTGTGATGTTAACGGCTCAGCCCTGCCAATGACAGTGGAGTGACCAGACCTGCTGGGATCAATGGAGCTCCTCCCAGCAGTCAGCGCTACCTGCCGAGAAATGCAGTACTGAGCGTTCGCAGGATCCGAGGGGTGCAGGGAATGGAGATCAAGTTGTGATTTTGGAAACCTCGCTCCAAAAGGCCTGAGTCTGCTGCCCTTGCTCGTCCTCAGGCTTCTCTCATTGGCTACAGACAGTACCGGAAGGGGTCACACAATTCTTGCCGGTGGCCGCTCTGACACTTTCCACTAAAATACTTTATTAACTTTAGGAAAAAACAAATAAATATGCACATAGACACCTCCAGCTCATTGTAACTTAGTTATGTAGGGTTTTTTGCAGAGTCAATAATAAAAATAATGCTGTGAAAAGTGATATCTGTATGTTTGTTAATATTACTTTTCACAGCAAGTCCTGGCAATTTCAGACCTGGATGGCGGGGTGGGAGATGAGACAGAGGGGGCCAGGGGCGATGGATGGGGGGGCCACTGCGTGGTCAGAGGTGGGGGTCAGTGCCCTGGGCCAGCACCCACTGGAGCCCAGGGGCGGCAGAAGTGTTCCTGTCTTTAACACTCAGATGCTCAACTCCCAATGGGGGCTAAACCCAAATAAATCCGTTTTACCCTGTATAAAGCTTATACAAGGCAAACTCATAAATTGTTCGCCCTCTATAACACTGATGGAGAGATATGCACAGCTGTTTGCCTTCCCCAGGTATTAATATATACTCTGGGTTAATTAATAAGTAAAAAGTGATTTTATTAAATATGGAAAGTAGGATTTAAGTGGTTCCAAGTAGTAACAGACAGAACAAAGTGAGTCACCAAGCAAAATAAAATAAAATACGCAAATCTATGTCTAATCAAACTGAATACAGATAAGATCCTCACCAGTTCCAGAATGCTCCATTTTACAGGCTAAGCTCCTTTTAGCCTGGGTCCAGCAATCACTCACAACCCTTGCAGTCACTGTCCTTTGTTCCAGTTTCTTTCAGGTATCCTGGGGGGGTGGAGAGGCTCTCTCTTTAGCCAGCTGAAGTTGTTGTGCTTTTATCCTTTGGCTCCTTAGAGTTTTGTTTTCCTGTTAGTATTTGTTCCAATTTACAAGGAACTGAGATTGGATTTACCAATGGTAATTGTTGGGATCGCTCTTTTTTTCAAAGAGGAAAAAGAGAATTTGTCCAGCTTCAGCTTCCCGCCATTGGCTCATATGATCCGTATCTCTGCTAGACCGAAGAGCCCATTATTAAATATTTGTTCCCCGCCAGGTACTTACAGACTGTGATCAAACCAGCCCCTACCTTCTCGTCATTAAACTAAACAAAGGGAGTCTCTTGACTCTATCACTATAAGGCAGGTTTTCAAATTCTTTTATCAGTCTTGTGGCTCTTCTCTGCACCAGTGCCCAAACCAGAGGTAAAATAGCCTCTTTACTCCTACTTCATCTTCCCATTTATGGATCCCAGGATCCCAGTCGCTCTTTTAGCCACAGCATCACAGCGAGAGCTCATCTTCAGCTGATTATCCCAAGTCTCTTTCAGAGTCACTTCTTCCCAGCAGAGCATTCCCCTATCTTGTGTGGCCTGCATTCTTCGTTCCTAGGTGTATTCATTTGCATTTACCCATATTAAAATGGATATTGTTTGTTTGTGCTCAGTTTACCCACACAATCCAGATCGCTCTGTATCAGCGATCCGTCCTCTTCAGTATTAACCATTCACCCGATTATTATATTATCTGTAAACTTTATCAGGTCATTGATAAAAATGTGAAACAGCATAGAGTCAAAAACTGATCCCTACTGGACCCCACTGGAAACACACTCACTCATTCCCTACAGTATTCTTGCCGGCAAGTTAAAGAAGTATGGGCTGGATGAATGGACTATAAGGTGGATAGAAAGCTGGCTAGATCATCAGGCTCCCTATGGGGGAGGTGGAATCTCCATCCTTAGAGGTTTTTAAGGCCCAGCTTGACAAAGCCCTGGCTGGGATGATTTAGCTGGGGATTGGTCCTGCTTTGAGCAGGGTTTGGACTAGATGACCTCTTGAGGTCCCTTCCAATCCTGACATTCTGTGACTCTACACTTGTCACCCTGCACCACCATCATGCACCGACAGCCCAATTCTAGGCTGTGCTAAGCATCATCTTCAATCCGAGTTGAGTGCAATTAGCACCTCCCACTGCCTACTGTACCCCTAAGGGAAATGCAGGGCAGCCTTTCCTTACTTATTCCAGCCTCTTTAACGACACTGACATTTTCACAAGAAAAATCTCCATTTTCCTCAACATTTGGGGGAGGGGAGTTCACTGAAAAAGCAAACCCCACAAAACCAACCATTTTCCAGTTCTGCAAACTGTTCGGGGTTGAGATTTGGATGAAAAAGTGAAAATTCCATTAAAAACATTAACTGAGAGAACACGATTTCCTTTTCTTCCAAACATTTCGTGGGCAATAAAATCAATGCAGAGCAGCGCTCGTTACAATAGCCAGCACAGAACTGGTGAGAGACACACCTCTGCCGGGGGGGGCGAGGGGTGTTTGGGGAACCAGCGGTGGGTGGGAGGCAAAAGAGCCCACCAGTCAGAAACCCGCCTTAGGATGGCAGGTGGGACATTACTGGTTTGGAACAAAATGTCTTTCCACAGGCTTCTCGCATTGTGGGCGCTGGACTGGGCCTGGTTTCTTGTATGGACTGTCGGCATCTACTGGGGCTGTGTGCTATGGGAACTGGTCCCAGTTACCCTTCACTGACGCTGGTCTCTTTACTGGGTGGTAGGGTCCAATGCTAATTTGTGCCCCTCTTCCCTCCTCCCCTGGAGTGGCCATTGCTTTTCCTAATTGTTCTCCAAGGCACTGGCCCTATTTAGCGCCTTGACGTTTTCTGGTAGGAGAAGGGAAGTGGCCTGTAGCCAGTTCAGCATGTCAGTGGCCAAAACTTTATGTGCTGAAAGCCCCTAGCAGTACGTGCACTGATGTGTTTTAGTGGCTCAGCTGTTAACTGATTTCCTTTTACTATGAGGAGACTTTAAGGCCTGGACTAGGGTCATGGGGGAGCTGCTTAGCCGCACAGGGCCCCTAGGTTACTTGAGTGCCCGGCGTATTGGAGAGCTGGGGGCAGGGAGAGAAGCTAGGTATCCCAGGGCACTAGGAGCTGGGGGAAGCACTGGCCCTATTTAGCTCTTAAAGGTTTGTGGTACCGGACAGAGCAGCTGATCCAGTAGCCAAACAAAGACCTTCAGTGTTAGCTGCATAGTCTGTGAGATGGAGGCTTCTTGGAGGGTGATGCCGGCAGTAACAACACACGTCGCAAACAGCTCCAGTGCTTCAAAGCCAGCTCTCTGCTGAACGCTGTGGTGCAGGAGGGAGAGTCGAGGGTCTGGCCATGGTGCTGCGGTGAGGGAGGCAGGGCTGTGAAATCAGGCGACACGGTTTCAAAATATTTTAAATGGTCATTTCTTGTTATTGCAAAACTCTTTACCTGGGAAATGTGCAATGCTGGGAGAACCGTTCTGCCCAGAGTCCTGCTAACGGTATAACCAAGAACGTAGTCCTTTGACATCTGAGAAGTGGGGTGACAAAAGTCATATATGGCTATGAACCTAATTACTGAAAACCTTCGTTATCTCCTTTCAGTACAAGCCAATGTGTCTTTATTGCTGCTGTATGTTGGAACAGGCATTTGAACATCAGGTCACTCAATATACCTACAGCCTCTTCCTCTGTGGTATTAGCCAGTTTACTGCCCTCTCTAAACTATTGTGACAGATCTGCGGAGCAGGGGACTTGTATCAGCCACTTCCCCGCTGCACACACCTTCCCCACGCCAGGTAGGGGAGAAAGTGCTGAACCAGAAAGAGGCCGGGCTCTGTTTGAGAGCAGCAGCTGCCTGGAGAACTGAGAGCAGCAGTGGAGGCACACTGGCCTGCAGACCTCGCTGGGACCACGTGGGGCAGGGTCTGTATGAAACGTACGGGGGAGCAGCAGGGGCTGGGCAGAGAGTCAACGGAGACGGGCCCCAGGATAGCTACTAACTGCGCCTGGCCTGGAAACCTGCAAGTGCCTGATTGCTTGGAACAGAGACTGGAGTAGAGAGGGCACCCCAGGCACTATCCTGAAGAGCCCTGACCCTTGACTGGCCTGCCCCAGGGGCCCAAATGGGAACGGATCTCACGCACTTTGAACTATAACTGGGGTACTGGCAACCTTCCCTTTCTGGCCAGCCCCAGTAAACACCCGTTCCCTGAGCCATGTGCCCGGGTGGCTATCGGGACCGACTAGGTCTAGCTGCTGAGGCACATACAGTGTTTGCCCCTGAGTCATGTGGCACATGGCCCATTACAGGCACCTGAGGGTTTGATGTACTCAGCACCGAGCGGCAGCAGTCAGTACCCTGGGGCAATGGTGGGACGCCAACTGGCAAATGTGGTGGGCAGAGTTTGTGGGGCAGGCGGCAGAGGAATGAGGGTTCTTGGTGGACAGAAATGAATAACTCTGATGAGCTAAGAGTTCCCTGAGCTCCAAAAGCAGCAATAGACAGGGCAGTGCAGGCAGCGAGAGGTGGCGGCACATCTTCATGCCCAGAGCTAAACCAGAAGAATCAACTATTGTGCACAAGCTGCCCAAAAAAGTGTCTGGAATGAGGCCATGAAGCTGGATTTTCTTGGCCGGCCACCCCATGGCTAAGCCTAGGAGGTGTTTGAAGGAGAAACGTGATACTGCAGGGGAATATGCCTTGTCCGGGATGCCTACAGCAGTCTCTGGCTCAGACTCATAGACTTTAAGGGCAAAAGGGACCATCATGACCATCTAGTCTGACCTCCTGCACACTGCAGGCCACTGAACCTCACCCACCCACTGTTGTAACAGACCCCTGACCTCTGGCTGAGTTACTGGAGTCTTCAAATCATGATTCAAGACTTTAAGTTACAGAGAATCCACCATTTGCTCTAGTTCAAACCTGCCAGTGACCCAAGCTCCATGCTGCCGAGGAAGATGAAAAACCTCCAGGGTTTCTGCCAATATGACCTGGGGGACAATTCCCTCCCGACCCCAAATATGGTGACCAGTTAGACCAGGGGTGGGCAAACTATGGCCCACGGGCCGGATCCATCCCTCAGGTCTTTGGATCCAGCCCATGGAATCGCCCCCCATGGCACCGTGGGCCCGTACTGCTCTCAGAAGCAGCCGGCACCATGTCCCTGTGACCCCCGGGCGGGGGGGCAGAGGGCTTCGTGCGTTGCCCTTGCCTCCAGGCACCACCCCCCACAGCTCTCATTGGCCAGAAACAGGGAACTGTGGCCAATAGGAGCTTCAGGGGAGGTACCTGGAGGCACGGCAAGGACAGCGCACATGGAGCCCTCCGCCCCTGCCTCCCCCAGGGGCCGCAGCGCTTCCAGGAGCGGCATGGGGCTGGGGCAAGGCAGGCAGCCTGCCCTGGCCCTGGTGTGCACCGCTGCCACCCCAGAGCCCAAACCCCTCCTGCACCCTGCCCCACAACTCCCTGCCCTAAGCCCCTTGCCTTCACCTCGCACCCCTCCCCCCACCCTCCTGCCCTGAGCCTCCCCGCACCCTACACCCCTCCTCTGCCCCAATCCCTTGCCCTGAGCCCCTTTCTGCACACCACACCCCCTCTCACACCCCGCACTCCCTCCCACACGCCAGCCCTCTGCCCTGGCCCTGCATACAATTTCCCCACCCAGATGTGACCCTCGGCCCAAAAAGTTTGCCCACCCCTGAGTTAGACCCTGAGCATGTGGGTGACACTCTCCAGTCAGACGCTCCGGCCGTTGGAGATATTTGCTAATAGCAGCTGCGGCTGGCTCATATGCCATTGTAGGCAGTCTCATCACACCATCCCCTCCATGAACTTATCACGCTCAGTCTTGAAACAAGTTAGTTTTTTTGCTCCCATTCTTCCCCTTGAAATGCTGTTCCAGAATTTCACTCCTCTGTTGGTTAGAAACTTTTGTCTAATTTCAAGCCTAAACTTATTGATGTCCAGTTTAAATCCATTTGGTCTTGTGCCAACATTGGCCCTTAACTTAAATAACTCCTCTCCCTCCCTGGTTATCACTCTGATGTATTTATAGAGAGCAATCATATCACCCCATATCTTTGGTCAGGCTAAACAAGCCAAGCTCCTTAAGTCTCCTCTTATAAGCTAGGTTCTCCATTCCTCAGCTCATCCTAACAGCCCTACTCTGCACCCGCTCCAGTTTGAATTCAACTTCCTTAAACATGGGAGACCAGAATTGCACACAGTATTCCAGATGAGGTCTCACCAGTGCCTTGTATAATGGTAATAACACTTCCCTGTCTCTACTGAAAATACCACGCCTAATACATCCTAGGAGTGCATTAGCCTTTTTTCACCGCTGCATCACATTGACGGCTCATAGTCACCCTTTGATCAACCAATACACTGAGGTCTTTCTCCTCCTCCATTGCTTCCAACTGATAAGTCCCCAGTTTATAGCAAAAAATATTGTTATTAGTCCTTACGTGCATGACCTTGCACTTTGCATTATTACATTTCATCCCTTTTCTATTACTCCAGTTTCCAAGATCATCCAGATCTTCTTGTATATTCCAGTCCTCCTCCATATTGGCAATACCTCCCCGCTTTGTGTCATCTGCAGATTTATTAGCACACTCAAGTTTTGTACCAAAGTCATTAATGAAAAAGTTAAATATGTTTGGTCCCAATAGCAGTCCTTGAGGAAATCCACTACTGACCTCCCTCCAGCCTGGCAGTTCACCTTTTAAAATGACTCTTTGTAGTGTCCCCTTTAACCAGTTCCTTACCCACCTTTCAATTCTTGTATTAATTCCAACTAGTAATTCCCCATGTGGAACGGTATAAAATGTTTTCCTGAAATCTAGGTAGGTTAGATCTACTGCATTTCCTTGGTCTAGAACAGAGGTCGGCAACGTTCGGCACACGGCTCGCCAGGGTAAGCACCCTGGCGGGCCGGGCCAGTTTTATTT
>NC_048316.1:18394261-18474933 GCF_013100865.1 Trachemys scripta elegans
GCCAGCACATCGCTCGCCCGCGCCACTTCTCGCCACCCCCATTGGCCCGGGATGGCGAACCGTGGCCAGTGGGGGCCGCGATTGGCCGAACCTGCCGCATCAGCAGGTAAATAAAACTGGCCCGGCCCGCCAGGGTGCTTACCCTGGCGAGCCGTGTGCCGAACGTTGCCGACCCCTGGTCTAGAAAATCACTTATCTTCTCCAAGAAAGAGATCAGCTTGGTCTGGCACAATCTACCTTTTGTGAATCCATATTGTATTTTATCCCAGTTATTATTTACCTCTATGTCCTTAACTACTTTCTCTTCCAAAATTTGTTCTAAGACCTTGCATATAATTGAGGTTAACCTAATGGACCAGTAGTTTCCCAGATAATTTTTTCCCTTTCTTAGATATAAGAACTATATTTGCAATTCTCCAATCCTAGGATACAACCACAACTCAGTGCCTTTTTCCCGAGCCCAGTACCAACAGTCCACCGTGTGCAGCTGCTCCGTGAATGCCAGCAGCGATCTTTGTTTCTTTCCATTGACACAGCAGGACAGGCAACACAGATTCACTTTCCGTTTCCTAGCTCATGAAATACTGCAGGACCAGCCACGTTGTGGTCATAACGCTCATCACCAGACTGGCCGGCAGCTCAGGATCCATGCTTTCAGGCAGAGATGGCGGGTGCACAGTTTACAGGGACTGTTATAGAATGGTGCAAAATGAAGTCGGAGGTCCATAGAATGATGGCACGGAAAGAACTGCATCATGGGACAGTGAGTGCGCTCCCATGATGCACTGCAATCCGTTCCCAGATCTCCCAGCGGCCGCAGGTGGCGAGTTGCACAGTGGGGTAGCTACCCACAATGCAATACTCTCTCTGTTGATGCAAGAGCACCGACTGTGGACTCACTCCACAGACACAAGGAGCGTTGTGTGGATGTGTACAACTGATTTAATTAAAGCAGCATATGGGTGTTGATGTAACTTAAGTCGACTTAACTCTGTAGTGTAGACAAGGCCTTAGTGTGCGCATTATTTCTCCCCATGTGCATCAATTTTAGAGTTGGCTAAGCACTGCAGAGAACTATTCGTGAGCATTCATTCAAATAAAAACAGTGAATTCACTTCGGTTAAATTTGTGAACCTGTCATTAATTTACTTTGAACTTACAAGCCACTTTTGTTGATTACAGGGATGTTGATGGAAAGTGAAATCTCCTGAACGCGCATGTAGCCCTTTTCATGTGGAGGTTCATGTCAGACGTGTCCGCTCAGACCTCTTGGGCTCTCCTTGGTTTTCCTCCTACTGTTTATAAATGTTTCAGTCATCCCAGCAGGAAGCAGAACCACCACGTGACTTAAATGATCAGTCACATACCAGGAATAATGAACACCGAGCTGTCAGCTCACCAGTTTACAAACAATCCATCGACTCAAACTCTCAAAAGGGTTTGTGGCCCATTCCAGTGTAACAAACAAATTTGTGAAAATCAAAGTCTGTTTGTGGAAAAGTTGCAGAGAAAATAGTAGAATTTGTCAAATTAACAGCTTACGTCATCACTTTACACTTAGCAGAGGGCGTGGTGCTGCTAATTTTAATCTAATCTATCTATCTGTCTATCAGTCGATCATATTTCCCAGGCAGGTCATGTGCAGTCCTTCCGTCTGTGTCCCTCTAACGGACCGATACCTTTTGTGTTTCTCTAGTGCAGCGTTTCCACTGCAGCAATATTGCTGAGGAGGGAAAAGTTGGAAGAGGCAGCAAGGAAGGAAAACCACAAGCAAATGCTTCAAACGTTACAATTCACATTTATTTTGAAAAAATGTTTTGTTAAAAATACTCCTACAAAGGCATTGGAGCAGCAGGTTTCTGTTTCGTTTATAAATACATCCGATTTATTTTATTTTATCTGAGTAACATCCAAAGATGTTTGACGGCGCCAGGGGAAGCCCTGGTCGGAATGGAAGACACACACCCCTGCGTTACAAGGACCTGCACGCTATCTCCCCATTCACGTTTAAAAAAATACAAATACTGTCATGAAAAGCATTACATTGTCCACAGGGCCACAGCCAATGTACAGGGCAAGACAGAGCAGGTAATCAGGATTGGGACCCTCCTTGGGCCCACCAGATAACCAGGTCAATCCATGAGGCAAATGTTGGGTGGCTAATGAGCAGATGGAACACTGATTAGTTACTTGTCTTGGGCAAAGGGTCCCTTTCCCTCCCAATGCGGGCTTCACACACCGAGCCATGAGGGTCTGTGATGAAACGAAGACTATTAACCACCTTGTGAGCCAACAGATGAACTAGGAACACAGCAAAACGGGACTTTCAGCCACAAACACCTTATTCCGGACTAATGTCAGCACCTCTTCGTAAGCCTTTCAAACATATCCCGGGTTAGAGCTACTCAGCACCTCTTTGAAAGGGAAAGTCTCCCGCATAGTATGGACCATACTGAAGCATCTCCTGAAGGTAGATGCTAACAGGCAAGCAGAGGCATTGCTATTACACTCAGCCATCCTTTCAACTACTGAGTGGCTCTTCGCCTCCCTACGGTGTTATCTAGATGTGCATTGAAGGATTTCTTTATATGAGGGCGGGTCGTTTCCCCTCTGCATTGCTGACCCTGGCTCTGGGTGCAGAAGTCCAGCAGCAGATCCTGCTGGAGTGATATTGGTTGCAATAGCTGCCTTTCTGGTAAATGGAGAGCAACGTTTGCTCTCTGCGGTTTCTCAGACGCGTACTGAGACATGAGACTGGGTCTAGTGCTGTAGAAAAGGACGTTGAGTCGCCCAACCCAGCCTCATCTACGTTACACCGAGGTCTTGAGGTTCATAATTATTGCTCACCTTCACTGAGCTCCTCACCTGTACCCCAGAGAACAATGACGCCCTCTGGAGCCCACAATACTGGCTGGGGACCATTCAAGACAAGTCTGACGGCCTCACCCTGAGAGGCGCATTGAAACCCAGCTCTCATCGGCGTCAGCAGGAATTGTGGCTGCTCCAAGTAAGGTGCTCATGTCTAGAAGACGGTTGCTACAAAGCAAGTCAAGGCTCTTAGTACAATATTCTGCCTTTCTAAAGCATCTAATGGAGGATGGCGAAGAACATTATTAATTAACTACGCTCAATGCACTCTTGAGGCACAGGGAGGAGAAATGACTTGCACGAGGTCACAGAGCCGAGACAAGACCCAGGGTACCTAACACCTATCCTAGGTTTAACTACTAAATCACTCTCACTTCACCCTACTCTCCTGGGCTCAGGGAACTGATTGCATCACTTCCAGAAAATACACTCAGATTGTGCTTCTTTGCTCGACCTGCAAGTTGCCCTTTCCACTGACCAATCCCACAGTAAAGAGCATGCAGGGCCTGACCCCAGGGTTGGAATTGCAGATCTCCTTCACGCTGGGACTAACCAAGTCCTGCTGCACGTTTGCTCCCCGCACACTGCTCCTGACTGAGTGGTGGGGAAGCAAGGGGGCTTAACTGTGCTGTGGTCACGCAGGAGGAGCCCACGTTACAGAGCTGGGAGTGCTCAAGAACCCCCCCCCCCCCGAGAACACGGGTCACTGTTTGCAAGTTGGCTGGGATAGCACTGGCTGGGGAGGGCCCACAGGTGCATAATATTTAAAATAATAATAAGCTGCATCAGCCCTGCTATCCCGACACCCCTTTGGGCTTCCTTGCAGACCCGTCCTCCAGGGCAACTTGCTCCCAGAGACAATGGGCAGCGCAGGGAGCTGGAGCATGGACGCTACTATGGTTCGGGGTAAAGCAACCTGGCTTCACTCTTCCATCTGCTTTCCTAGCTGTGTGCATCAACACCAGTGTGCTCTGTGGTAGCTCTAGAAAGGGAGGAGAGGCCACAAAGAGAAATGGACCAAGGCAGAGAGAAGTTTGGAGCTGGTTCCAGAGCTGCAGTGAGCTCAGTGCCAGAGGATCAGCCCCAGAGAAGCCAGACTCATGTTTAGCCTCAGACACTGGCCTGGCCAGAAAACCACTCCGCTTTGCAAGACATTTTGAGGGTTCGAATGTTGGTTTCATTCCAATTCTGACTGTAGATAAGCCCCTTCTAAAATGGCAGTTGGGGACTTGATTGGGCTGTGGAACAGCTGTTTTCAAACCCCAGTTCTGCCTGATTCTCCCGGCTGCTAGATGAGGGGCACTGGCTGCTCTGGGGTAGGTCTCTCACTCGCTTTCAGTTCCAGCTACACCCTGGAGCCGAGAAACCTTCCCAACAACATTTCAATACGTTTCCTTGGAGCATTCGATTATTCAATGGAAAAAAGTTTAATTGAATGTTGTTGTCCGGCTTTACCCAGCCTAGGAGAGCACAGCAGCCCCTGGCATAGTTCTACTGGACACGTCTGAATGGCTGGGGGTGGAGGGTGCCACTCTGAATTGCTCGCCCCTTCCCTGACCGGGAGCCCCCCCCACACTCAGACTGGCCTTCATCCCTTAGAAATTATTTCCTTAAAAACATAAAATAAAAACCCCTTTCCTACCAGACCCACTTTATGCCTGCTTGGGGGCCCCGGGCTACCTGCTCCCTGGGGGTGCCCCACCCTCCCTGCCCAAATCCCTTGGGCACTATGGTCCCAGATGGAGCTCACCTGTCCCAGTTGCTGGTGTAGCATTGCCAGTCCCAAGTGGTCAAAGTTCATGAGATGGGCCCTAGGCAATCCTGAGATTAGAATAAATGCTCAGTGCTGGGTCTGTGTCTGCCTGCTAGCAGGGCGCCTTTGAGGTCCCCTTTCACAGCTTTTTGGGGTCTCTCTCCATGGCTTTAGGGTGACCTGTCACAATGCTTCTCCACAGATAAGAGCTAGGAATTGCACCTTTGTTTTTGGTTTTGTTGTTAGGAAAGCCCAGATTCTCTCATAATCCCAGCACTCCAGAAGCTGGGGCTTTAAAAAAAAAACCCAGATATTGTGAGACTCGCAATGAACTCATGAGCTGGCAACACAGTTTAAAGCTCGAGGTTTGTTCCCACCCACGGCTCCCAGCGCCAGGCCCAGCAGGACCTCAAAGGGCTTTGCAGCATGACTGAAGGAGGGCTCCTCACCCAGCTCTGTAGCACCTCAGGCGCTGGGCTGGCTGGAGTGATGACAGGGGCAGATGGGGACGGGGAGTTCAGACTCTGCCCAGCAGCAGGACCAGTCAAAGCTAAAAGGAAATGCAGGAAAGTGCCTGGGGATGTAACGCCACCAGCCTTCACCCTGGAGGAGTAGGAGGTATGCAGCACCAATTCCCTGCTCTATCGCACAGCACCTTGCAGGATGCTGCAGATGGGATCTGGGAGAAGTGACCCCCTACGAGGAGTCCCCTAACTCCTCCTTCCCAATCCCACTGGCTCCTCCCCCACAACACGAAGGGATGATTTGTTCCCAGGTAACCAGGAACTTTGTTCCGAGCAGTCGGCAAACCCAGGTCCGGATTGCTCTGGGGGCAGGGGTAGATCAGAGCTCACAGTTCCACCCCAGCACTCACCACCACCCAGCATCCAGGCCTGGAGCCTTCAAATCTCCCCGGCTGGCAGGGTGAGCCTGAGGCACACTGAGTCCATCATGTCCTGCAGGACAGCGCAGCATTTCCTGCGTGAACCAGCCAGACGGGGGCGCTGCCTGCAGCTGGTTCGCTACGTGGAGCTCGCGGGACGTTGTTTGTGGGCTCTCTAATGCTCCCCCGCATGGGGTCTCTGCACAAGCACACCCAGAGCTATTCCAAAGGAAAATATTTGTGTGCAGCAATCAGAGACACAATGATAATACAACCCCTCTCCTCACCCCTCTGGGCTTGGCCCCTGGCTCAGACCAGCCCCAGGGAGGCCACACACAGACTGACCGTGCCACCTCTTGCTTCACTCAGGAATCCCGCCAAGGCCTCGCTTTGCATTTCCATGCCCGGAGCTGCAGGTTACAACAGGACAGAGGCAAACATGGGCTCATGCCACCAACCCACGCCAGGGGCTGCGCTTTGACCGTCTCTCAGGCAGTGGCGATACTGTGTGATGGGTGAAGGACAGGCTTTGCCTCCTTGACCATCTTTCATCCCTCCACTCCCCAGAGACGACCTAGGAAATATTCCAAATCGCTTGTCACCCTGCCCTGGTGGTTTCCTGTAGTTCTCTCCCCGCATTATTTGTTACTAAGGACAACAGTGTGAGAAAGAATCTTGCATCATCATCATTCACCCCACTCCCCCAAGTCAGCAGCAACTTTCGCGCCGCAGCACCTGCTGGTTGCTGGGGAGATGATTATGAAGGTAACCTCACAGCAGACGTGATCCATTGTTGCTGGCAGAGCAGCCCAGACCCAAGAGATGGACTGCAATATGGGTGGATGCGTTCCTGCCACATTTAGGACCAAACATCGATAAAACAGCCCCTTCCCTTTAGCTGTAAAAATGCCTCACCTTTGGAACAACCCTGTACTGGTGATTTCCTCCCTCTTCCCCGGCTCTGTTTTACACTCTAGATGGGTCCGGCCTCGCGGGTGACTCCTGCCATCTCAGCTAGACTGTGATCTTCTACAATAGTTTCCCATGCAATGACTGTGTAAGTGACAAGGTGATCACTGCTTTCCTCTTTGCCTTGCACTGGTGATTACGTTACATGCTCTACTGCAAATGGTTCTCCTCTTGCTTATGCTGGTGTGAATCTGAGCTAGTCCAGTGAAGCCACCAGGACTACCCTAGTGTACAAGTGTAAGGGAGAGCGGGAACAAGCCCTTTGACTTGTGCACTACGACAATTAGCTGCTACCACTGTGGAAGCAGAGAAAGAACTGACAGGAAGGGGATGCAATGCATGACAGTTCTCTCTCTGCTTCCACACCACTATGCAATGAATGAATGCTGTTGTGAGCAACAGGCACCCAGCTCCTGGGGGTGCCCCACGCAGGCTGCACTAGTACTGGAAGTTACTGGTCACTACTTGTGGGGGAGTGCTCAGAATACATAACCTAATTGAGCAGCTCCCCAGCTGGCGTAAGTTGGCACAACCCCTTTGATTTCAATGGTGTTTGGACTATTGACAGCAATTGAGACCCACAGTTTCTTATCTTTGAGACATGAGACAAAAAGATGAATCCCTGAATGGCGAACCCCAACGGCCCCTATATCTCCATCCTCCACTGCGGCAGAGAGGAAGCAAGTGTTCATGGCAGAGCTATAAAGAAAGTGCTTCCGAGTTTATTTTTCTTTTACTCCAAAGTAGCTCTTGGCCATTAATTCGACTTACAGGGCTGGAGGTGAAAGCTATGAGTTACTTGTTAAATATGACACCCTTGGGATTCTGGTACGCTGCCACCGGCACCCTCCATCCTACTCTTTCTGGTCCTTGCTGCTCAGTCGTGGTATCTACACCACAGGTGGGTCATTGCTTGACTTTTTTTATTGCTATTTTCAACATAACTTTGGAATTCCAACTTAAGTTCTCCTGCCAGACACCATCATTACTGATGCAAGGTGGGCTCCAGCAGCCGGAAGATGGACTGTAAAAAGCTGGAGGAAGAAAACCCTAGATCTGGAAGCTGGGCTGGACGGCTGGAGGGGAACAGCCAAAATTCCAACAAGCTGACTGACAAACTCAGCAAGATGAAATTGCTAAAAGACACACACACACACACACACACACACACACAGACCCCCACATTGTGTCACAGTGTCCACATTACTTTTTCACTTGTTACCTGCTCTCTGTATGAAGCTGATTTTTGCCACTAGAAGCATGTTTCATAAGAGTATGTTTTACACCCATGAAATGCAATTGTTTTGAAATCACCCCGGTGGCTCTCTGCTTTCCTAGGAGCAGACCCTAACTCCAGAAGCATTACCAGGCAAAGGGAGGGTGAGGAACATTGGACAGTGGCTCCTCACGTCCTCAGGAAGAGCTGGAGAGCTGCAGAGAGAAGTGGTGCATTATTAGTTCTTTCCATTTCTGTCTCATTCTCCGCGAGTCCCAGGTAAGCTGTCACAGTGACGCCTGGTGTTAACAGACTAGAAAACATGCTCTTCTTGGATTGACGACGTGTGATTTTTGGTCTGGGGAAGATATGAAGATGCACCTTTGGCTGCCACAGCCATGCCAACTACGGCATCCACTGCTCTGTACAATCCCTTCTTTCACAGTGGGTGGGGTCAGGCAGTTAGATGCGTATAACGCCAGTTGGCTGGCGAAGAGCAGGTTTAGTGCATCAAGATAGAACATTGTCCAGTGGACACGATCATAAGTTCTTCCCAGAGCCCTGTCCGAAGGTCACCGACTCTGAGGGCTGCAGCTTGGCCACCACTCCTACTGAGTTCATGGAAGCATGTAATGGGTGGCACAGAACAGTCAAGCATTGTCTGGGAAAGACCATGCAAGCGCATCATGTGATCATTCCAGATGGTTGCCCCACTGGAATTTGCTGGTGGGTTTTCTACAAAGGCAGCTCTCCTCGCACTCAAAAGCTTTCCTTGTGCACAAAGCATCTGGTTGGCTATGGCTATACGACGCAGTACAGCCCTGTGCGCCCGTCCCCCGGGGCTGGCACTGAGCAGCCTCGTCCGATACCCTTGGGCGACACTGAGGAGCTCTCCCGTGTTAAAATGTAGCACTTGCAGTGGAAGAGAGAGATGCAGCATGAAAGCATTTCTCTCTGCTGCTCTGCTCACCCATCTATTATAGACTGTGTAGGGAGGCCTCCATTTTCCCAGTACGCCCCCGGCAAACACTAGGAATGCTCCAGCTGACACCACTGTCTCTTGTGTGCCAATCCTGTACAGCTAGACCACACCGTTATCAGGTACGGTGCTTGTCAAACACAGGGCCAGTTTACACACACCGCAGTGGAATACACACATAAAGACTGACTTGACTGTGCATCAGAACGCAGTGCGGCCAGCTGACACCCCCGGACCCCCAGGAGCCTACAGAACGCCTGGCGTTTCTCACCCCAATCATCAGAGACTGGGCCAAATTCTGCTCCCAGTGAAATCTGGAGCAGTGCCATTCATTTCAGAGTGCTTGCTCTGAATGGACACTGAGGCCACTGAGAACTATGGACCCCAGGCCACAGCACGGCCCAGTTACAGAGGTCCCCAGAATTCCAGTGACTGTTTGGCCGTCAGGCCATGTAAAAACCAGGCCCAGTATCTAGACACATTTCAGACGAACGGACCCTTGAGAGGCAGACTTGGCATTTCAGGCTCCCGCTGCGGTAGCTGTGCACCAAACACACCAGAGAGAACAGAGCTAAGCAGAGGGGTGCCCCAAAGCTCACCGCGACCTGTCTCTCAGCCATGTTTTGTCTCCCGGTCAAATCTTAAGGGGAAAACGTTAAGTATTTTGTACAGGGCTTGACATATTTTATAAAGACTCCGGTGTAAGCTTGCGTGGCCCAGGAGGGTACGCCGCACATAGGGTTCTATCCACAGCACATGCTTTGCCCTTTTGGCGTTAGCCACTGGAAAATAACCAAGAGCAGCTCCCTGCGAACACGTCTTCAAGGCCCTGTGCCACTGCCAAGCAAAGGTGTTCCTGTTCGAATGACGCAGCCCGAGGAACGCCGAGTGACACCGCACATGCCCAGAAGGACACAGGGTGATGAAAGCTACAAGAGCAAATCCAAGCGTTTGCTCTCTTGCCCTGCCCTCCGATTTGTCCAGTGGTATGTCCAAGTACCGGGGATTGTTCTGTAACTAAAGCCTTTACGTCAGTTCTTTATAACCCCCCTGACTGCCTGGTTTGGCCTGGAGAGGGACCTGCCTGCTGTGGCGCCCTTGGCCAGCCAGCGTTTGCTGTTTCGGCCTCCCCTAGATGTGGCAGCTGAGAACGAAACCTTTGGCACATCAAGCACCTCCTGAGGCAGGGGGTGAGCATCTGAGTGTATGGCGTTAGGTATCACAGTGAATGATTTACACCCTGGCCTGGGACAGCGTCCCTACTCTGAGAAACCTTACGCAGGATACTGGCTGCTGCCCGTAGTGCATCCCCCCTCCCTCTCTCTGCTGCATGCACCACATCTTCTTTTGTCACAGCTGGTAGGGCTCTAAACAGTCCTGCGTCTCCAAAGGGCTCTGATCATGACCTGTGAAATGACCCCTCTTTCCCCATCCACAAAACCTCCGTAACCCTGCCTCGCCCTGCAGCAGCAGCCCCAGCTGGGCAGGTGGTTATTTCAGCCGGACACACGGCAGTTATAAACAGCTGTGAGGCAATGGAAATTACAAAATAACAAACGAGCAAAGAGGAGGAAACGTGAATATAAAAACTCTTGCCCTTGGCGTATTGTCTAGTCGGTAAGCTGCAATTCTCCTTCCACAGGGAGAAGGTTCAAGTTCTTGAGAGATCCGAAGCCTGGAAATGTCAGTTCCTTTTCATAAAAAAACCCAACCAACCAACCAAAAAACAAAATCCATCCCCCAAGCCACAAATTGTTGTAAACAAACAAAGTCAAAGGACAAATCTCCAAACAACGACAACAGAAAAATAAATGGACACGTCAGCATTTGTAATCAAAAACTACTACATACTGTACTTGGGAAGTCTTCTGAGAAAAGGTCATTGGCAACTAGTGAGGCGATCACTAAAAGTCTTGTGCATATGATATGTATGAGACAATGATGCCATTGGAGGGCTGGATGGGCAGACCCCTGGAAAATGCGTCACTCACTAAACCGTTCCATGGCAAGAGAAAATAAGAGCTCTAAAAAGGATTGGTTTCCCCATCCCCCACTCCCAATGGGTTCAAGGTTCCTTCTCATCTGCAGGAAAAAAGACTCTTCTCGTCTCAGTTTGTTTATTTTACAAAAATCTTCAGGTTTGCAAAAGTTTGCCACTTTACAGATGCGCTTGGTCCATTACACGGCAAGAACTTCTCAGCTCTCTCCTCCCCCTGTGATTCGCCAGCTGGGGGCTTTCGGGGACGACTGCTGGCTGCAGGATGTCCCCAGAGTCACCATCCCAAGGGAGAAAAGGAGGAGCGCTTCCCGTGGCTTCACTTGGCTTTCATCTCCTTGACAAAGTCTCTTTGCTCCAGAGGTGTCTGAGGCCTGCTGAAGCAGCCTTGTGCAAGAAGGAAATGAAAGGATCTGCTCTTTTATCTCCCTTTGGAGACTCCTGTGGATCTCAGAGCCCTTTTTGAAAATGCTTTATTATTCTTATTTTTAAAAAATATTTCATAGTTTTCCCAAAATATTTGTCTTCCTTGTTCCCTTTTTTCCATTGCTTAAATTCTAGAAGCTCTTGGCAACTTTTTGTTGTCAGGATGTTGCTTCCTGTTGCCACGATCCTTAGAGCAGCTGCCTGTCTCTGGTGAATGCAGAACACTCAAGAACTGGAGCTCGGACGTACGGGGGCAAAGGGGAGAAGGGCCTTGAGGAAGAGGAGTGTGAGGACGTGTGAACATCAAACCTCCACAGATTGGATCTGATTCATCTGTGCTCGCATCACCTGGATACTGTTCAGAATTTTCTTCTGATGGCCTGCTAAAGTGACCCCGACTCGCAGAATGTCCCTTTGGAATAAAAACAAACACACAAGAAAGGCCAGTAAGGAACCCTGTTCAGACACAGAACAAACCCATACGCTGAACATGCATCTGCAGCGCTTTCTTGAGGAAGCTGGGAGTCTTAGGGTTGCTTCTATTAAACTATTCACACCTTAAACTGGATTTGGTCTCTCCCTCAGGGCCCCAGGTCTTTGTCTGTTTCTAAGTCTACTTCTCCTAGCCTCTGCACTTCCTCTTAGATATCTGCACTATGCCCAGGATGGTTTATGCCACACAATATATTCAGAACTGACGACTAACAGCTCATTCCCATGTTCAGAACTCTGCAAATCATTGAACCGCAACAAAGGACGTGAATTTGTTGCTGATGAAAGGTGGAGGACTGACAGCCCTGGAGGATAGGTCCAGCAATGGCTATTAGCCAAGATGGCTGGGGATGTAACCCCATGCTCTGGGTGTCCCTAGCCTCTGTTTGCCAGAAGCTGGGAATGGGCGACGGGATGGATCACTTGATGATTCCCTGTTCTGTTCATTCCCTCGGGGGCACCTGGCATTGGCCACTGTCGGAAGACAGGACACTGGGCTAGATGGACCCTTGGTCTGGGCCAGCCTGGCCGTTCTTATGTCCTCTCTCTCATCACATTTCTGTCCTTCAGTTTTCACATCCATAACATGGGGATCATAACACCGACCTTTCTTTGCACGGCACTTTGAGGTCTCTGTATGGAAAGCATTACATTATTATTCATTGTTATTATCGTCCGGGTATCCTTATGGGTCCCATGCCATACTGTGCATGAATCCGACGGAAGCTGCCCGTGCTTCCCCTATTACTGTACCTCAGCTCCATCCCAAGCTGGTCTTTTGCTCGTTCGCTTCTCTAAGGAGCGTGCCAACAAGGATGGCCAATTAGTGCCAGCGGTGGAGATCTTGTGTGTGGGCACCCAGGACCTTCCCACTAGGATTGGGGCCGGCAACTCATTTCACACAACCACCTGGGGTCACTGCCAAGCTGCTGCATCCCGAGTCGGGCAAGGAGGCTCCTGTCCCCCGGCTAATCCTGTCTATTTCTCCTGGCCAGGATTTCCACAGCCTGAACCATTGGCTATTAGCGGACTGGTTTTATCAGAAAAAGTCGTGCTTGTGACTTCGATGCCCTAGGCCCTACACAAGTCCCAGTGACACAGGGGGCTGGCACTACGAAGGACGTATTACCGCTGTCAATCAGACGCTCTCCATTTGACTGTTGTCACACCACCGCCTGGACACGTAGGGGCCCAACACGAGTGACAAGCGACTGCAGGACAACTCCTCCAGCACAGGAGCCATGGAGGTCTGCTTGCATTGGCCCTTTTCTACCTCCAGTCACAAGCCAAGGGTGAGGGGGGCAGGAGAGTCATGTGCCAATAGCAGAGAACGGAGCAGGCTGCTCCACGTTAAAGCAGCTCTGTGCCTTCTGAGACAGCCCTATGTGTGAGACCCCAAGGCCCCAGCAGCCCTGGTATTCCCCAGACTCTCAGACAGCATCCTCTGTGCTAACCTCCAGAAGGAAATCTGGCTTCCGGGTGGTGGGCTCCGCAAGGACCTTCCCTCCCTTCCTGCACAGACAGATACTGATGCTCAGACTCCCAGCCCCTTTTATTGCACCACAAGACCCAAAACAGGCCTCTCTAAAACCCTCAGCTCCCAGCCCCCCCAGTCTTTGCTCTCCTGCTGGAATCTGTGGGGTGGGTAGACTTGCTCAGGGAACTGTCCGCTCCCACCTCTGCTTTCCAGCTGACGTGTTGATGAGCAATCTCATTTCCTGCCGTGTTCATAGGGAGAGACAGGGTGTCCCTCTCACAGCACATTTTGATATTTCAACCTGTGGTTTCATTCTGATTACACACCAAACTCCAACATTTTGAAATTCTCCCCCAAAGGGGATGGAGCCACGCTTGCCGCATGGGCTGCTCTAGAGCCCTGGACCCTGGGGCCCCGGCTAGGATGCAGTGGGTGTGCCAGGCTTTCCTGGAATCTGGAAGCTGCTGAGGACCCAGGAGGCGAACCTGGGGGGTAACTCTGCAGGTTTCAAAACCTGCCTGGGCAAAGTCAGAACTTTGGCAAAACTGAACCATCCCCATGAAACGTTTCAAATTCACTGCATCAGCGACCGGCTCTGTATATACGGTCACCTGCAGCTTCCCTGCCCAGAGATGTGGAGAAGGCTGAGTTTGGGTCTGTTTTTACTGGACACGCTGCAAACACCAGTCACCTGTTTGGCAGAGCTTTGGGGTCATAGTGCTGACATTGTGTTCCCTGGCTTGTGGACCAGAGCTCCTCCCCTCCCCAGAGCCTCCCTCTCGCCCTCCTTCTGCTGCTCCGATTGTCCTAGGGCACCTTTACTGTCGTTTCTAAGCTCCGCCTGGAGGCTTCATAAGCCATCTCTAGCAGCCCGTGGAGCTGCTGTGGAGACATGGACACATTCGGAACGGTCCTATGGCTATTTCCAGGCAAAGAACAAAACAAAAAAACCCCAAACAGAAAAGGTCAGTTTGGCTGGTTTCGACTGAGTTCACCTGCAGGCTGCCCTGCCCCAGACCCATAAGAAAACAAAGCATTCCCGTGCTTCCAGACGGCTTTCCCGCATGGGTCATTCATTCCACTGTCTCCAGCAGGGCCTCCAAAGTTCGATGCACCTAGCCACAAATCTTTTAATAGACGCATCGAGGCCCTAAGGGATTCCAGCAGCCCGCAACCCACTGGAGCTGGCATTTCAGCAGCCTGCTCGTCCCTGGAGAGCCTGCTACATTTTTGTGACTGTTGGATGGGGGTGAGGAGCATACCCTTGTTTCAAATGTGTGCAGGGTTATTTGGAACGAACGGGAAACCATCCTGGCTCTCAGAGTCCTTTTTCAGGCAGCGACTTGTATGCAATATGCAAGTGCTTGTCAGCAATGGAGCCACTGGGGTCATGGCATCCCAAAGTGCCCTCCAGTGGCAGGGGAACTGCCTGGTGCCCACCTGTAATCTTTACTGTTCCCCCTTGACATTGTTGGGCTAGTTACGGGGCTTGGAGAACCTCATGCAGAACTGCATCTTCAAAGGAGGGAGAAAACCAATCGGATAGCATGGAGATGAATGGTGTAGAAATATCTAGTAGACAGATACTCAGCCCATGGATTAAAGAGGAAAAGCGGGACTGGAAAAGATTAGAAATGAATGGGGGGATTCTTTTCTTTTTCTGGCACAAAATTATTCATATTACCTAACGATAAGATTAATATAAAGCTCAGAAACCTTAAATCTGATAATGGCCAATTGTTGCAAGATCCCTGAGGTCTTTGCTTCGGTTTTGTGACTACTGCTCTTGGCACTTACTCCATGGTCATCTGTGACACCACGTCAAAGGTGGCAAAGCCAGTACTGGCAAAGCTCTCCTTGTACTGGCCCATCTTGATGGCATCCAGCCATTCATCCACTGTGTTGAAACTGGTGTAATCGGGGATTGTGCGGTCCAGTAAAGGGAGGTTAATCCTGAAAAAGAGAGACAGAAAATGAGCAGAAGTTAGTGGCAGCCTGTGAGGGGCTTTCTTTACCCTTGGCTGGCTGTGGAAGATGGGGCAAACCCTGGAATGCACCTGCAGCAAGTCCATTCACCGTCTGTCCCCGTGTAGATGACTTTACCCAGGTGTGGACCAACAGTACAGAGTGAGTTTGCGGGGCTGGATAAAATGTTACCCTTCCCTCCCACTTAGCAGCTCAAATCTAGATTGATCATAGGGAACAAATATTTAGCAATGGCCTCTTTAATCTAGCAGAGAAAGATATAACATGATGGAACATAATGGCTGGAAGTTGAAGCTAGAACAATTCAGACTGGACATAAGGTGTAACAGTGAGAGTAATTAACCCCCACTGGAACAATTTACCAAGGGTTATGGTGAATTCTTCATCACTGACCCTTTTAAAATCAAAACTGGATTTCTGTCTACACAATGTGCTTTAGGAATTATTTTGGCAATGACCTATGATCTGTGTTATACAGAGGGTCAGAGAAGATGACAGAACAAGGAGCAATGGTCTCAAGTTGCAGTGGGGGAGGTCTAGGTTGGATATTAGGAAAAACTTTTTCACTAGGAGGGTGGTGAAGCACTGGAATGCGTTACCTAGGGAGGTGGTGGATTCTCCTGCCTTAGAGGTTTTTAAGGCCTGGCTTGACAAAGCCCTGGCTGGGATGATTTAGTTGGGGATTGGTCCTGCTTTGAGCAGGGGGTTGGACTAGATGACCTCCTGAGGTCCCTTCCAACCCTGATATTCTATGATTCTATGATCACAGGGGTCTCTTCGGGCCTTGAAATCAATGACTCTATTAATCTAAGCATATGATGGGGATCTGGGTGCTAGCCCCAGTTCTACCACTGATTTACTATGTGGTCGTGGGTATATTGCTTCCCTTCTCTTTCTCAATTTTCCTATCTGTGAAATGGGGACAATAGTACTGAACTCCTGGGGGGAGGGAGGGTGTCGAGAGGCATGTCTGCACAGGGCTCTGGGGAGCTCAGCTCAGAGGAGCAGTAGACATGAATACAATTGTTATACCCCTAAAGGGGATCCCTAGTTTTAGTTGTAACAAAGCAGACCTGTGGGGACAACAATTCATAATGACAAGTCAGTAACATCTGCAAAGTCACTCACATCCTACTGCCTACCCACACTTCCGTCTCCTGTCTACACAGTATCCTGTGGCTCCAGCACCCTCTTTCTAGCTCTTCACAGATGTATTTGTCAGAGCAGCACTTGACTGGATACTGGTGCCAGCCCGTAATGCTATCTGTGGGGCTGCGGCTGCGTTTAAGCGAGCTCCCCCCAGGCCAATCACTAATGAGGACTGATGTTGCAGAGCTGCAGATGTCCTCAGCTCATTAAGGCCTTACTCCCTTTGTTTTGCTCTGAGAAGGGGCCAAGTGCCTGTGAAGTCCGTATTGTTACTGGCAAACAGATCCGCCTGGGAAGTGCCAAAGTCTATTTGCTCCTTCAGGGAGCCTGGTGAAGTTAAGTGGCTACGTGGCCCTGAGCAGGGCTAGCCAAGCACTTCCTCTCAGGGGCGGGAGCTGGGGGCTCTTGGGGCACAGGGAAGAAGGAAAAAACGAAAGTGAGGGAGCTGCAGAAGTCCCACATGGTAGCTGGAACGCTCCAGCTCCTCGACTGAACCAGCTCAGGTTTCCTCCTGGTTCTTGCCCAGCTCAGACCTCCGTGCCAACCTCCCTCTCCTCCCCAAACAAGACATCCAGCCCCAATACCAGCTGCTCCCTCATGACACAAAATCGGAGTCTGGAAAATTCTGTTATTTCTGTAAAAGAAATGAATCCTCCCTTTTCCTTTTCAGCTTTTTGCAAACCCACCCCGTTATCAAGGGCCTTTCGTCTTACACCTGGGCTGGGACAGGCTGAAAAGGCAGCACGCTGTCACAAACGGTATCTGGATTCCTGACACTGCACGTGTCTCCTCCCCAGGATATCTTCTACACATGCTCACCAGGAACTCGAGCTGTGTAATGGATCCATTGCTTGGCAAAGGCCAATGTCTGGACTAGAACCTGGGTCCTTGGTTTTCTAAGAGAGCTTAAAAATGCTGACCAGTGAGCTGAAGCCTGTGGAAACCTCTTTCTATTCTCCCAGTTTTCTTTAACGCATGGCTCAGGACATGTTACAGAGGAGGACGCATCCGCTCCAATCACCGGAAGGCACCGCTACCCGTAGCTAATGGAAATGGCCAGGCATACTTTCAGCTGAATGCCTGAGATTTCACAGTCTGGTGTGGACACACGGTACCTGCCACTGATGGAGTTCCCTTTGAACGAGAAGCTCCAGGGTGGCAGAAGAAATACCTACCCGGAGGAGAGGGGTGCCATGGCTTTCAGGCTATTGGGGTTTCGGATCATTTTGTCCAACGTGTTGACAATCTGCCCGAATTTGGGCCTGTGGTTCCGGTCCTTCTGCCAGCAGTCGAGCATTAGCTGGTGCAAGGCGTTGGGGCAGTCCATGGGAGGGGGCAGCCGATAATCCTGCTCTATCGCATTTATCACCTGCAAGACAAGCCGCAGTGACAAGGTCAGTGCAGTGGGAGTAGCCAGGAGGAGGGGGACAGCGCAAATATCACGTGCCAAAGAAGTGCCCGTTGAATTGGCATTGTTCATCATCTCGGCTTCAGGGAGTGACAGGCATGGACAGCCTTCGCCCACAGGGGCCCTGTCCCTCTGTCGCACTGAATCGCCTGTGACGTACCTCTGCTGGCACATGCAGGCCACTTATTTTCATGGTAATGACACCCAGGGTGGGACGGAAACACCTGGTCCCATCCATGGAACAGAGCCTGAAGCGCAGACCTGGGCTACTAATGGGGCAGCTCTGGCACATGGCCCCTCCCCCCTGGCTGTGTTTTCTGCTCCCTCCAGCCGAACGGTCCCCAGCCTGGGCTGTACTGACCACTGCCTTCCACTCAGCTGTGTGCACTTAGGGTATGTCCGCACTGCAGCCAGACGCCCCTGGCTGGCCCGTGCCTGTCGACTCAGGGGCTGCAGGGCTGGCTTGCGGGGCTTAGGCTGCGGGGCTCTTTAATTGCAGTGCAGACTTCCAGGGTCAGGTTGGATCCCGAGCTCTAGGACCCTGTGAGATGGGAGGGTCCTAGAGCAAGGGCTGCAGCCTGAGCCTGGCAGTGTACACTGCAATGAAACAGCCCTGCAGCCCACGTCCACTGGCACGGGCAGTGTAGACACACCAACGTGGGGAACTGAATGGGGAGGGGGAGGAAGCAGTGGGTCACCAGGCTAGAAAACCTGTCACAAAAGCCTGCAAGAACTCAGCTGGCATATAGGCTCATGCTTAGGAGCTGCTGCTCGTTGCCTCTTTGGCTTCTCCATGCGCCCATGGAAGATGCTGGGCCTCTCCATGCATATACTGTACCTACATGCGTCCCCAGGCCCAGCCGGCCTTCCCCCAGGGACATCCTGCTCCTTTCCTCTGCCACCATTGGCAGTGTCTGGCACCTGCAGCTGCCGCCCTGGCCAGGGTGCGCAGGAGGAAGGAGGCTGCTCTAACACGGTATGGTCTGCTCAGAGGGCAGCCTGTTCCTCTCACAGCCGTGCAGTGAGGAAGGCTTCTGGGAAGCTCTCCTCTCCTCCCCCCGGGCGTCCCCTGGGCTGTGCTCTGGGGCACGGCACTGGCTGGTCACCGACACGACAGGAAGAGGCGACAAAGCAGTGGGCACTACGGAGCAGGCTGCTCTGGCTCCGGACAAGAGCCCCTGGTGCTGACCAGAGACTGCAGTCAGCTACTGCACTTGCCGAGCAATGAGAGGGAAGGAACAGCTCACCCCAGAGAAGGTGACAATGGGAAGGTCACACACCTAACACTAAGGATTGTTTAGCTGCATGAGAACAGCAACTCACCATATGCAATGCAGCACAATACAATGCAACTCATTCCCTGCTGTGGAGAGAGACCCCGAATGAGAACAACAGGGATACAGCAAGTCAGGATTCAGGCAGAGCCCAGAACTGGAGTAGCAGTGGAAGGGTGGGAGATCAGGTCCAAGGTACAGGGTCAAATACGTGTGTGCACGCACTGACCTGCAAGGTGAGGCTTGGAAGAGCCGGGGGCTGCCAGTCATAACTGAGGGGCATTGGCAGAGCTGGGGGTGTGTAAGGGGAATCCAGAGCTGGAGTAGCAGGCAGGCTACTGGTCAGGATGGAGGGGTGGACGGAGCTGCACATCTCTGTGTTGAGCCCAGGACTGGAATAGCAGGGAGCTGCCAGTCAGCACTGAGGGGCATTGGCAGAGCCCCGGGCTGGGTGCAGGGTGGGGCTGAGGTGCCCGGACAGGGCTGCATGCAGGGAGAGCTCAGCGCTCACTCCAATGCTGCTGGGAGCCTCCTTCCTTCCTCCCTGTGTCTGGACCCACAAGCCCCTCGCCCACCAATCCAGGAAGCAGCACTGGCCAGTGGGAGGAGGTGCCCGCTCAGCCTGTCCGAGTCTAACCTGAGGAATCGCTACTGGGCTTTGTGCGGCTCTCGGCTCCTGGTCAGGGGCTGGAGAAAACCCTCTCCTGAGAGATGTGACCTGTCCCCTCTCCCCACGGCTGGCGGATCCAGCCGAGACAGCAAGGAGGGAAGGGGGCACACAGGGGGAGTGGGGCTGGGGACAGTCATCACACAGGCAGCAGGCATTGACCCAGCAAATCCCCAGTAAAGCACCGGCCCAGCTGCCAGCCCTGAGCTCTCTGCCTCAGCTCCTCTTCCTGCTCCTCCTGGCTCTCACCCCCTGGACTCAGGAGGCTAATCTGCAGCGAGCAGACAGCGCGTCTTCAGCTCACATGAAGGACCTGGAGCAATTTGGGGCAACGTCTAAGGTTCTGACGTTCGTTTCTATCTGCACTGGAATGAAAGCCAGGTCTTTTGACTGGAGCTGCGGAGTCTCGCTTTGGGAAGATTTTTTGGGTCCAGGGCTCTGCGGTCACTTCTGACCAGATGGACACTAACTAGGGCGCTGGCCTGGGATGTGGCAGACCCAGCTCCAAAGGCCTACTCACCCTGGTTCAGAGCAGAGCTTCTGTCACGGATTATGCCGAGTCGGGCTGAGCAGAGACTCAAGCCTGGGTCTCCCACGTCCAAAGCCAGTGCCCTAACCACAAGGCTATAGCCTGGTCAGAAGTGAGCCACCTCTGACTGCCCAAAGCTGGGACTAGACGACAGGGGTTGGCTCACTCAACAATTGCCCTGTTCGGTTCATTCCCTCTGAAGCACCTGGCATTGGCCACTGTCAGAGACCAGATACTGGGTGAGATGGACCACTTGCCTGACCCAGCCTGGCCGTTCTTAAGTTCTTATAGAGCTCTGGACTGGTGAAAGCTGACACGCCTCTGAACAATGTTTTGGCTTTGCCAGAAATATTCCAACCAGCTCTGGGCCCATCGCTCAGCAGGTGAGAAGTGGGGGAGGGAGCTGGGGTCTCCCCTGGGAAGGAGGACTGTGAGCACCTACACTGAGGAGGAGGTTCCTACGCACCCTCCAGGCTGGTTGTGGCCCAGGGAGAGGGAAATGCTGGGCACAGAAGGATGCGTTGGATCGGTGCAGTGGGACGCTGGTTACACCAGTGTTAACTAGGAAGCCATTTGCAGTGCACAACAAATACCACTTTACCAAGCCCGACTTATGAACAATGCTATGTATCCTTAAGTGCCACTTGTTGGTGCTCTTTCTATTAGCTAATTAAACGTTCCCATGTCTACAGATAACCCTCCTTCCTAGAGCACTCCTGGGACACCGCAAAGGGGTAGAGTTTGAACTATTCTGTCCAGAAGAGAGGAACTGGGGGAGTGGCTGCATTTCCATGATGAGGAGAGGTAAATCACAGCTATGTGCCTGCACTGCAGAGCCCAGGGGAATCTCCAAGTCCCAGAGTAAGTGACACACTCATTGGGGCCTGCATCTTGCACTAATGCCCGTTTGCCCCCCAAGGATGGAAGCAGCCGACTGCACACATCAATCTTCCATCACCAGCCAGAACCACGCCCAGCTCGTGGAGAGCGCAGGGTATAGGAACGGCTCTGCGAATGGGTTCTAGCAGGGAAAGGACGGGTCTGGGGCTCTCACAGAAGGCCGGCCGAGTCCTGATGCTCGCGGTGAGGGAACGTCCCAGGCTTGAAGGCCTTTACAGTGGAGAATATTTCCATTCTCCGGTGCTCTGTGCAGGGGATCTCCTGATCTTCAGCGTCATTGCCTGGCAGTGACTGTCCCCAGCTGCGGATCCTTCACAAGGCAGAGCTTTATTGCTAAACCCATATTAGTTCCATGGAGCTGATGGGTCTCAATAGAGGGTTAGACTTTGCTGCACCTCCCAAGAGGGAAGAAGGGGCAAGGCGGCTGTGATGGGGTTTAAGGTAAAAGGAGTGGTGGAGTAGTATGGGCCATGAAGACCTGGCCCTCAGCAGCTGCCCGGCATGTTCCCTAGGGAGGACCTGCTCACAAGGGAGCTCCGGCATGGGGGAGGAGAGTCTGCCTGCAGCTACTGAGACAGAGCTATCTACAGGGGAAGGATAGGGTTGCCAACTTTCTAATTGCACAAAATCAAATGCCCTCGCCCCTCCTCCTGCCCCTCCCCCTGCCCCACCCCGTCTCAGAGGCCACGTGCCCACTCCCTCCATCGCATATTCTCCCTCATCCTCACTCTCTTTCACTGGGCTGGGGAAGGGGGGTGGTATGCGGGAGGGGGCGTGGGCTTTGGGGTGGGGCTAAGGGTGAAGGGTTGCAGGGTGCGGGTTCCGTAAGAGACTTTGGGTGTGGGAGGGGGCTCAGGGCTGGGACTGGGGGTTGGGGTGTGGACTCTGAGGTGGGGCCAGGGATGAGGGGTTTGGGGTGCAGGAGAGGGTGCAGGCTCCGTGAGAGACTTTGGGTGTGGGAGGGGGCTCAGGGCTGGGACTGGGGGTTGGGGTGTGGGCTCTGAGGTGGGGCCAGGAATGAGGGGTTTGGGGTGCAGGAGAGGGTGCAGGGTGCGGGCTCCATGAGAGAATTTGGGTGTGGGAGGGGGCTCAGGGCTGGAATTGGGGTGCAGGAGGGGATGCAGGCTCCAGAAGGGAGTTTGGGTGCGGGAGGGGCATCAGGGCTGGGGCAGGGGGTTAGGGTTTCGGAGGAGGTGAGGGGTGCAGGTTCTGGGAGGGAGTTAGGGTGCGGGAGGGGGTTCTGACCTGGGGCAAGGGTTCAAGGTGTGGGCTCCAGCCAGGTGGTGCTCACCTCAGGTGGTTCCTGGTCAGTAGTGCAGCAGGGCTAGGACTGGCTCCACGCCCGCCCTGGCTCCGCGTGGCTCCTGGAAGCAGCCACCATGTCCAGCTCCTAGGCACAGGGCAGCCAGGGGCTCTGCGTGGTGCCCGCACCCACAAGCACCGCCCCCGCAGCTCTCATTGGCCGCAGTTCCCAGCCAATGGGAGCTCAGGGCAGGGGCAGCGCACAGAGCCTCCCTGGCCACCCATGCACCTAGGAGTCGGACATGGCGGCTGCTTCGGGGTAGCTGCACAGAGCCAGGACAGGCAGTGAGCCTGCCTTAGCCCCGCTGAACCGCCGACCGGACTTTTAACCCTCCCATCCCTGACTGAAGCCCCGAACTAATGAGACTGTGTAAGCAGAAGGCTGGGGCCACGCCCCACACTGAAGGGAAACAGGGAGGGTAGGAAGCAGCCCAGGGGACGCTGATCTGGCCTGGGGGGATGGAGCCACCTCTCTGCCCGAGGGCCCTGGGCCAGCACCTGGTGGAGGGGGAGGGCCTGGGTTCCGCTTTCCTTCCCTCTTCCTCCGGCTGCCTGAGAGATCATGGAGGACACCATGGGGGCAATGAACTCTGACCTTGAGCCTGGGGGCCCAGCAGCCAAGAGGCTGTGGGCTGCAGCCTGACCACTAGGCCTGCTGGCGCCTGAGTGAAGCCTGCTATAGTATGTCACCGTGGCACCCCCCATATCCTGTGCTGCAGCAGGGACTGAAACCCTCCCCAGTGCCCTGGGGGCCACTTGGAGGATGGCAGCCTCCTTTGGACTGCCTATGGGAGATCCCCCCGCACCCAAAGTGTCCCCTCTCACCTCTGACATGCTCCCTACCCTACAGCTTGCAAGGGGCAGCAGTTTATGCTGCTTTTGTCAGCCCTATGCTACTTCTGAGCTGGAGAAATCCTCTCTATGGCCCCTGCACCTAGCCCCAGAGACAAATATGGGCCTGAGTGAAGGTCAGAGCCAGCCCTATTGTCTCTACCAGAGGATTTGGCCATGAAGATAACTCTCATGGCCAGAGAACCCCCCCAGCACGCTACAGGCTGAGTTCAGCCAGAATCATGCAGGGAGCCTTTGCCTTTTCCATGCCCACAGCTGATTTCAATGTTTCCATCACATCTCTCTTGATAACTTACATCTTGATTGGTCATATCCCAGTAGGGCCGCTCCCCATAGGACATCACCTCCCACATGACTATGCCGTAGCTCCACACGTCGCTGGCTGAGGTGAATTTCCTATACTGAATTGCTTCAGGCGCCGTCCACCGGATCGGGATCTTCCCACCCTGCAGGAAAGGAACAGAGAGAAGGAGAGAGTAAGAGAGAAGGATGAGATCTGGAGTATTTGCAGACAATGAACCGGTGAAATGGAGCCGCTGGGCCAGATAACTAGAATTCTGAGCAATGAAATTAGTAATGTGCCAGAGTTCCTTGACCAGCATTTACCCCTCTCCACACTTACACAAATCAGTGCTTCTATGCAGGGTTAGACAAGGACTGGCCCTTTTGGAACCAGTGGACATGAATCAATGTATTCCTCCCTGTCGTGCAAGAAGGATGAAGCCCTGAGCTGCTCTGACTTGGCAGCTGCCTACAGACTGGGTTTATATGAAGTGCCCTCTTCCTACAAACTGCTGTGATCTCTGCTGTGAACTCCTGCAATACCTACGGCCTGTTGTGCCAATAGATTCATTTGAAGAAAAATTAGTATGTAAAAATATAGAAAATCCTGACTCTTCTCTCTTGAGTGTCTCCCCATCCTCTTGCTGTCAGCTAGTTATCCCAGTGGAAGGATAAACGCAGAGATTTCAAAGACGTCCTGTTTAATTGTTCAAGCTTTGTGGGATGCATGATACTCCTGGGGCTAGAGTTCCCATGCTGGAAGGTTTGTGGCTATCTTTTTATTATACAGGCTCATATAGGCCCCGGTTCTGCTGTTACCCTCATGTAAACAGAGTAAATGCATTGGAGTCACTATTGGTTTAAGCTGGTTGAAGTGAGACAGATCTGGCCCACGTGAAGAATTACCTATTCCCTCTTAGTAGGGGTCCTGTTAGGTGAAACAGTCTCAGACCACTACAGATGCTAGACTCAGTAACTGTACAATTACCCTAAATGCCCACTGTGGTCTGATCAGACCCACTGAACTTCAGATAAAATGAGAAGCTTTCCAGGTTGGGCTTAAGCAGAGAAGGTGCCCCAAGAGGGATCAGATGCAGGACCCAGGCTGGGGTTGAGGAAGTTCCAGAGGCCTCGACAGAGAACTTCATCCTAGCGTCTTCCAGCCATACCAGCCATACAAGGCAAATACTACTGGCCAGCACTGCGTTCCTGTAAAACACAACACTCCTCTGCAGGGCAGGTGACATTCCCAGGCTTCAGGGCTGTTGTTACCAGCAGAATCACCCTGGGCCCAATTCATGTCCATTTCAGCACTTCTCCAATCCAGCTGTTGCTTGTGCCAGGAGGTGATGGCACACAGGCGTGGGGTGTGCAGGTGCCATTTCTCTCCCTTCCAACAGGCGTGCTCCTCATGGTGCGCCAGCCACACAGAGCAGGAGAGCGTGGCAGTGAACTGGGGCACGAGCCACTGTCCCAAATGAGAGCTTTTCCCTGGTCCCTCTGCTATCATGGCAAACACTAACCCTTAAAGGGGGCACTCGAGTTTGGGCCTGGAATTCATGATCGGGTGCAAGTCCACTTAGCCCAGGTCTGATCCGGTGCCCTGTGCTCGCATCTCTCTAGAGAGGGAAACAGACCTTGCTTACACTACCACACCTACTAGGAAAGAGTCCCAATCGCTGGCGGTCTTCTGAATGTCTCTGTAGACCCTTCGGCTGTCTCTCTCGCTGCATGAGAGGCATCACAGGGAGCAGTAACACTCCCCAAAATCTGGATGGATGGAACGCTTCCTGTTACAAAGGCAGATGGGGTTACAACCACGGCCACCCCCTCTAAAGGACTGTCGCTGGAGCGCTCCTTGAAGAAGAGAGTGAAAGAGGAGCTGTGACTCTAAGGGCAGGTCTTCACTACCCGCCAGATCGGCGGGTAGAGATTGATCTATCGGGGATCGATTTATCGTGTCTCGTCTAGACGAGGATAAATCGATCCTCGAACGTGCTCCCCGTCGACTCCGGAACTCCAGCTCGCGAGAGGCGGAAGCGGAGTCGATGGGGAAGCGGCAGCAGTCGACTCGCCGCCGTCCTCACGGCCAGGTAAGTCAACCTAAGATATGCCGACTTCAGCTACACTATTCGCGTAGCTGAAGTCAGCGTATCTTAGGTCGACTCCCCCCCACCCCAGTGTAGACCAGGGCTAAGACAGGATGGGCACCTGAAGCCAGCGGGAAGGATCCATTCGTGATGGTGCTTATAGGTACACTACTAACAATGCTGCTTCACACGATACTGCCCCAACTATACATGGCTTCAGGGAACTCAGAAGCGTGCTAAAGGCGAGGAATGTCCAAATAGTCTTCTCAGAGATCTTTCCTGTCCTAGGAGCGAAGGAAGACAAAAGGCAGAAGATTCTGGAAGTGAATCACTGGCTAGGTAAGTGGTGGAGGGTGGAGGGCTTGGGTTTTGTGGCACATTTTTCTACCTTCTGTGGAAGAGGGGGCTGTATAGTTTGGACGGCCTCCTCCTGAGTAGAAGGGGAACCAATCCTCAAGGGGACAGGCTGGCTTGAGTAGCCAGGAGGGTGTTAAACGAGTAACAAAAGGGGAGGAACAAATGAATATTCATTTAGCACCAAACCAAGAGGTTGAGAACAAAATCAATCAAGACACCAAAGCATAAATTTGATTTAATCGGCATTACTGAAATCTGGTGGGATGGTTCACATAAGAGGAATGTTAAAATCAATGGTTATAACCTATTTATGAAGGCTCATAGGGGATGGGGAGTGGCATTCTATATAAACAATGGCATTACACCTGTTTCAGAGTCACTGACGACTTGGAAGCAATTATTTTGAATGCTTATGGATCAATGGTCTAGCAGATAAAGCACAAGATGGGGGTTCTAATTGGTGTCTGCTACAGGCCACCAAAGCACAATAGAGAACAAGATGATTGCCTCCTTAACCACCTATCTATAACATATAGGAAAAAAACCGATAGTGTCACGGGGGACTTCAATCTGAGTGACGTCTGCTGGAGATTTCATTCTTCCAGTAGTAAAACATCCTTGGAATGTCTAAATATTATAGATGACAATTTCCTGTCCCAAAAAAGTGTTGCATCCACCATGAAGGCACCCTATATTAGACCTTATTTTGACAGATAAAGAGGAACTAATCACAGAACTAAACATTAGTGGTAGCTTAGGTGCAGTCGATCATGGATTGATTATATTTGTTATGTGCAAACAGAATAAAGTCCAAATTCCTATAGTTGAGCTTTAAAAGGGCCAATTTCACAAAGCTGAAAATACTTATGAGACAAATCAAGTTGGGAGAAAAACATTAAATAGAAAAATGTGAATGATAATTGGGTATTGTTTGAAAATATTTTACTAGATGCCAAGAAGCCAACAAATCTCTCTATCTTGAAAAAAGTTCACACTAGTTAAATAAACAGCCTGGCTTAGAGGGGAAGAGAAATCAGATATAAAAATCCCATATATAACAAATGGAAGGAAAGAAAGTTGATAGTAATGAATATAAATCAGAATTTAAGAATTGTAGAAAATTGATAAGGGAAGCAAAGGATACAAGCACTCTATGGTCAACAAAGTTAAGGACAATAAGAAGTTTTTTAAGTATATTTGGAACAAAATGAATCCTGACAATGTTATAGGAAGATTACTAGATGGAAATGGTAGAATTGTCAATAATAATGCAGAAAAGGCAGAAGTGTTCAATAAATATTTCTGTTCAGAATCTGGAAAATATCCAGATGATATAGCTATAACATAGGAAGATAATGAAATACTTTCCATTCCAACAGTAACTAAGGAGGATATTAAACAGCACTACTAAAGCTAGACATTTAAAAATCAGCAGGTCTTGATAGCTCCTTTTGAATGTAAGGTTTCTGAACTGTAAATGTTGATTTTCAATGTATTAGGGAAATGGGGAAGTTCCAGAGGACTGGAAAAAGCTAATGTGGGGCCAATATTTAAAAGGAATTAACAGGATGAAAGACTCAAGGAGGTCAGTCTGGTTATCTTATCAAAGAGAAGGTTAAGAGGTGATTTGATCACAGTTTATATTTAACTACACGGGGAACATAAATTTGATAATCACAGGCTTTTCACTCTAGCAGGCTAAGATATAACAAGGTTTAATGGCTCAAAGTTTAAGTTAGACAAATTCAGACTGGAAATAAGGCATATATTTTTAACAGTGAGGGTAATTAACCACTGGAATAATTTACCACGGGCTGGGGTGGATATTCCATCACTGGAAAATTTTACATCAAGATTGGATGTTTTCTCTAAAACAGATGATTTAATTCAAACAGGAATTAATTCTATGGACCAACACAGGAATCAGACCAGACTGATAATCACAATGGCTCCTTCTGTCCTCATAATCTATGCATCCATGAATCTATGAAAAATGCATTTCAACCAACAGTTGGGAGATTTACAGCACAGTAATGAATTTTGCAAACTAGCAAGGAAGAGAGCAAACATCTGCACTGCCAACTGTACCTTGTTCACTGACTTTAACAGTGCAGAGAAGTTTTAATTATTCATGACTTTCCTTCTCTGAGTCCTAGGAAATGTGCTGGAGTCTCAGACAGCAACGAGGCCGTTGTAATGTGAGATGTCAGCATCACGCTGCTTCTGCTAGTAAAGCTTTGCTGAGAAGTTGGAAGAAACTGGTGGGTTCTTTGTGGGGAATTTTTGGTTTGCGGGTTAGTGGAGTGGAGGAACCGTTAGGATCATCTCCAAGAACACATGGAGGACGGGTGAGGTACCAGAGGACTGGAGGAGGGCAAACATAGTACTTATCTTTAAAAAGGGGAACAAAGAGGACCCACGAAATTACAGACCAGTCAGCATAACTTAAATTCCTGGAAAGAGACTGGAACAAATAGTTAACAATTTGTAAGCACCAAGAGGATAATAGGGTAGTAAGAGACAGCCAACATAGATTTGTCAAGAACAAATCATGCCAAACCAACCTAATTTCCTTCTTTGACAGGGTTACTCAGGCAAGTGGATGAAGCTGTAGACATGATATATCTTGATTTTAGTAAGCCTTTTGATACAGTCCCATATGAAATTCTCATCAGCACACTAAGGAAATGTGGTCTAGAGGTGCGCACAACTGGTTGAAATACTGTACTCACAGAGTAGCTATCAATGGTTCACTGTTAAACTGGAAGTGTACATCTAGTGGGGACCAACAGGGGTCTGTCATAGATCCAGATTAATCAATATTTCCATAGTGACTCGGATGGAGAATATTCTTATACAAGCCATGCCACAGACATACCCACAGGGTTCAGATGAGTTTGTACTTGGCCATGTGCTCCCATGGCTACACTATTTTTAGTGCTCTATCTCAATGAACAAATATGTCTGTGTGAACAGGGAATCACACCCCTAGTTTATAGGGTAGAGGATACCTGTAAGGATAGTTAAGCGTTGGAATAGCCTTCCAAGGGAGGTTGTGGAATCCCCGTCATTGGAGGTCTGTAAGAACAGGTTGGACAAACACCTGTCAGGGATGGTCTAGGTATATTTGGCCCTGCCTCACCTCAGTGGGCGGGACTAGATGCCCCCTTGAGGACCCTTCCAGCCCTCCATGTCTGTGATTCGATGGATACTCTTCTGTCATGGTTTCCCCACGTTATTTAGAAGAAGCTGTCCTTCGAAGAAGCTCATGGTTTGTTATTGCGGGATTTCTTATCGGCACTGGGTTTCATACACCGGTCTGTCATTTTAGGGCATTAACTACTGGCAGGGATGTGAACTGACGTGTGTGGCCTCAGGAACAGTTGGGGCAACAAGGTGGATAACCAGAAAGCAAAGACAGAAACAGAATGAGAAATTCTAGAATTCCAGAATCTTCTTACACAACTGTTACAAAGACCTCCCTGCCGCCAGCTCCACCCCGCCACTCACCCTGGCATTCCTGGGAGCCATTAGCTCTGCCCTGCCGTGCACCCTGACCGTGCGGCCTGGGCCGCTCTGTCTGACAAACTGCATCGTCCCCATCTTGGGAGCGTGTGTGTGAAACACAAGCTGCTTATCCTTAGCCCGCTATGAATGAATCCCCACCCGGTGCAGGAGCCTTCCCCTTCCCGGGGCTCTGCCTGGCTCTCATTTCATGTCTGAGCCCTTCTGCCCTTTCCCTACATGCAGGCTCCCTTCGGGAGTGCTCACACCGACCGCAATGAGCCGAGTCCGACCGGCTCACCAACAGGGCAAGGGCTCGCCAACTGCCCCCCCCTCCCGTGTTCCTCTCGCTCTCTCCCTCCCCCTTGATCACCTCCTCGTCTCCTCCCCTCCCTTCCCCTCCCCTCCCCTCCCGCTCTGGAGATGGGAGCTTTACCAGCGCACTGGTGTAGGTGGGATCCGAGGTGTCATCCTCCAGGAAGCGGGACAGGCCGAAGTCGGACACCTTGCAGACCAGGTTGCTGTTGACGAGGATGTTGCGGGCAGCCAGGTCCCGGTGCACGTAGTTCATGTCGGCCAGGTACTTCATGCCCGCGGCGATGCCCCGCAGCATGCCCACCAGCTGGATCACAGTGAACTGCCCATCGTTTTGCTTAGGGGGAGACAGGAAAAGTCCGTATGGGACGAGTGGGTTTGCACTTCACTCCGACACCAGGCCAGGGGAAGAGGCACGCAGACGCGGAATGACGTGCCTATAGCCACGCAGGAGTCAGCAGCACTTAGGACTAGGACCCAGGAGTCCTGAGTCTCTGCCCCAGAACTCAGCTGCTCTCATACAATCAAAGGAGAGTTGCCAGCCGTTTCTGTTGGAATAAGAGGCCTGGTGTTGCTGCCTATGATGGGGGCCGTGGGCCTGGGGGCCCTAGTGCTCTGACCCAGGAATGGGCCTGCGAGGCTCGGGGGCACCTTGTCACCCCTATTCCTGCCCAACAATCGCAGCATTCTCAAGCTAAGCACCACAGAGAACTTTCCACAGCCAACAGGGGACGCGCCCCCTTCAGAGCAGTGATTTCAGGGAGCTGCTGTCACTCAGAGATGCACCTTGCACAGCAGGATTCGGGCACTAGGATCTCACTCAGCTACGTGGGTTATTCCTTTCAGCACAATGAATTATTCACCTCAGGCTGAGGCCCACAAAGGTTTAGATCGAGCGGCCTGAGGGCGATATCCTCCCCCTATTCAAGTCAATGGCAAAACTTCCATTGACTTCAACAGAGCCAGGATTTCCCCTTGAACGTGTGTATGCCCTGTGTGCATGAGCTGTGAGTGCTGCGTGCGTGAGTGCAAGTCGTGCATTTGTCCTTGTGTGCCTTGGTGTGCAGTGTGTGTGTGGACGTCTGCACTTGAGTTTGGTCATGTTGTAACCCATGTCCTGATCCATGCTGCTAACACGGTGGTAAACTGCAGTGTAGACAGACCACGGGCATCTGTTCCTCGCCAAGTTTAGTAGTAGGCTGCATCCTGGCACCAATGTCTGTGTCCTGGAAGACGTGTTTGTGTAGGGCCTACACTATATTAATTGACACAGGATGTTCACAGTCGTGGCTGGGCCCCACAAGAAGCTGGGCGTCAGTGTCCCCAGGGAAGCCGCTGGGGGCTCAGAACTCCGACGTCTGACCCTGAGCGCATTTGAAATGTGTGTCCCGCCTGTGAGCGAAGTACTGCATGTGTATGTGTGAAACGTGCATGCACAGCGTGCAAGCAGTATTTGCTCACCGTGTGTGTGTGTGTGTAGGGGGGGGATAGTGTATGCCCTCTGCCTGTGTGCACAGCCCTGGGGCAGAGCCTTCCAGAGCACCGCGCGGCGGCTCTAAGCCTGCAGGGTGAATGCTGCTGGCCTGGAGGCGTGTAGCACTGCCATAGGAAAAGGTGAATCAGCAAGGGCTGGGCCCCGCTTGCCGCCTCCCCCCCGGTCCCAGCATCCCCTCTGCCACTGCCCTTCCCAGCACCTCGTACCCGGAGAAAGGAGTCCAGGGAGCCATTCTCCATGAACTCGGTGATGATCATGACAGGGGCGCTCTTGGTGACCACCCCCTCCAGGTGGATAACGTTGGGGTGGTCGAACTGCCCCATGATGCTGGCCTCGCTCAGGAAGTCCCGTCTCTGCTTCTCCGTATAACCCGACTTCAGCGTTTTGATGGCCACAAAGATCTCTCTCTTGCCAGGCAGCTTGAGGTGCCCACTGCACACTTCCCCAAACTCCCCTGAGATGGGAGAGAGCACAGGTTACAAACTGCTGGCCTCCCCAGTGCTCTGCCCTGCCACTCAGACCCTCTGCATGGGACCCTGCTGCTCCCACACCACCAAACACACCCATTCTCCATGCACCCAGCCCCACGCACCCCCTCCCATGCATCCAGCCCCACGCACCTCCCTCCCATGCACCTAGCCCCACGCACTCCCCTCCCATGCACCCAGCCCCACACACTCCCCTCCCATGCACCCAACCCCAGACACATCCTACCCACACCCACATCTCCTTGCACGCTGGCTCATGCACACCACCCAAGCACACCGGACCCACATAATACCTGCCCACCTCTTTTCTGGGGGCGGCTGAGTTCATCTGGAATCTCACTGCTGTTCCCCATTGTTTTGTGCCAAATGCTTCTCCTCAAGCCCAGATATCCTTCCAGCTGAGGAGCGCTAAATCCTGCTCCCTCTGGGTCAGCCAGCTAGAGCCCAGTGCGGTGTCCCTGCCTTGCAGGGCTGAGTGTCCTGCCCGCAGAGCACCCAGTGCCAGCTGACACGGGCTGCTGGGTGCTGACCTTGGGCATCCCACCTAGCAGGACGTGCAGGGGCTGGCCCCATCCCTCCGTTACTGGCCACAGCTAGTTCCCGTCTCACTGGCGCAGGCCGCTCAGCAAGCTCCTGTCTAGCCCCTGGGCCTGGCTACCGTGAGGAGGCTGTGGGGCTGATGGAGAGCCCAGCCCAACGTGGCCCAGCCTACCTGCTCCGATCACCTGCTCAATTTTGACACAAGAGATGTCGATTTCCTTTGCAAATTCCCTGACGGCCTCATTGGGGTCTTCATAGGTGAAGGGGTCAATGTAAATCTTCATTCCCGGAGTCACTGCGAATAGGTGGAGGGAGAGAGTCAGACAGACAGAGGCACCCGGGATGACAGCCAGACAGCAAGAAGAAAGGAAGAACCCGTGCATGCCTGTGTGCGTGCGTGTGTACCCGGATCTGTGTGCGTGCGTGTGTACCCGGATCTGTGTGCGTGCGTGTGTACCCAGATCTGTGTGCGTGCATGTGTACCGGGGTCTGTGTGCACCCAGGTTTGTGTGCGTGCGTGTACACCCGGGTCTGTGTGCGTGTGTGTGTACCCGGGTCTGTGTGCGTGCGTGCGTACCCAGGTTTGTGTGTGTGCGTGTGTACCCGGATCTGTGTGCGTGTGTGTGTACCTGGGTCTGTGTGCACCCAGGTTTGTGTGCGTGCGTGTGTACCCGGGTCTGTGTGCGTGCGTGTGTGTGTACCCAGGTTTGTGTGCGTGCGTGTGTACCCGGGTCTGTGTGCATGTGTGTGTACCCAGGTTTGTATGCGTGCGTACCCGGGTCTGTGTGCGTGCGTGTGGACCTGGGTCTGTGTGCGTGCATGTGTACCTGGGTCTGTGTGCATGAGTGCGTGTGTGCAAGAGAGAGATGCTGCTGCAGCAAGGGGCAGGCTCTGAACCCTGCAGACAGCGGGAGCATGTGCAGGAGAGAGGCATGTGGAGAAGCATGTGGCATTCATGGGAAGCGCACAATCCAAGCAGAGCTTCTCGCTGGCCGAGCACAGAGCCCCGTCAGCAGGCCCCTCCTGAACACAGGGGCTCATCAGCCACGGAGGAGCCTGGGTCCTAGGCCAAAGGAGCTACTTGCAAACAACGAAAACGGTTAAGTACAATTCCTCCACAATAGACGCTCCTGCAGCTCGAGCAGCAGACACACCCTGAGCCAACCCCCTGGCTTCCCCAAAGAGAGCAACAGCACTTCAGAGCCTGCCTCCGTCTGCCCAGCGCACCCTCAGGGTTCAGGTATTAGGGACCTCAGGCCCAGCTATGCTACAGCGAGACAGCCATCGCAGTGACCACAGAACCTGAGCCCGGGATCCAAACCCCCCCGGAGCACTGTCATTTTGGAGTTTAATATGGGGGAATCCAGATGTTGGCCAGCAGACCAGCCTGAGATGGAAAGCTGCCAGATTCTGCTCTCAGCCCCCCTGGGCAAACCTCCAGTAACTCAGGCAGGGGAGCTAGAGATGCCTAGCACCTAGGAAAAGCTGGGCACTTTTATGTTGCCACATCAGTATGCACTTGGGCTCCCAACCTTACACCCCCACCTATGAAAATGCTGGTCTAAGTGACTGACTGAAGGCCACACAGCAAATCAGTGGCAGAGCCAGGGAGATGGAGAATCCACGCTGGTGTCCTGCCCACACTGCCTCCCCACAGATAACTGCACCCAGAGGGGGAGGGACCCAACACTGGTGACCCAGACACAGCCAGGCCTGGTGGCTGAAGACACCACGGCAGCTGCAAGAGACAAGCTCCCTCTGCCAGATGGAGCCGAACACGCAGGCGGGAGCCGGGCTGGAACTCACCACTAGCTTTGACTGCCCCACTGCACATTGGTCTCATGGCTGGAGGCTGGGAAGGCGGCACTGAGCACCGTGCTTCCCGCTTGTTACCAGAGACTTGGCTCTGCCCACCAGAGCCTTTCACCAGCCGTATCCTAGCCTGCCACAGAACTTGGGCTGCTCTTGGGAGCCAAGCCTTGGAGCAGAGCGTGCAGTGGGGTCCGTGAGCTTCATGAGCGCACCAGAGCCAGAAGTGCCAGTCCTGGGGACGTGTCAGTGGATGGGAACCGGCCAGCGAGCCAGGATGCGAGGAAGGCCATTCTCTCCAGAGTGCGAGCCGAGGGGGTTCGAAGGCTGTATGGCGCTTCAGGGGTTTCTGACACTTCAAACAAAGCCACACTCGCCGCTAGGGCGGCACGGCTGGGACACTGAGCAGCATCTGGGGCTCTTAGCAGTCGGCCAAGTGACAACCACAGTTACAACAGCACAATAACAACAACAATATTAGAGCTCATTCAATGGCTGTGCAGACATTAAGGCCAGCCGAGCTGTGAGATGGGACAATCTTTGCTAGCGGCTAGCTGGAAATGTGAATGCAGATTTGTACACCTTATAAGGCCAGGTCAACACTAGAAAGTTATGTGGACATAGACCTGTTGTCAGGGGTGTAATTTTTAACTGGTGTACTGGTACAATCCCTGGGTGGGCACAATTATACCGGTAAAAAGATGCCTTATATTGGTGTAATTTATTCCTTTCCCCCTAGAGCAGGGGTGGGCAAACTTTTTGGCCCGAGGGCCACATCGGGGAATAGAAATTGTATGGCGGGTCATGAATGCTCACAAAATTGGGGTTGGGGTGCGGGAGGGGGTGATGGCTCTGGATGGGGGTGCGGACTCTGGGGATGAGGAGTTTGGGGTGTAGGAGGGTGCTCTGGGCTGGGACCGAGGGGTTTGGAGAGTGGGGAGAGGCTCAGGGGTACAGGCTCCAAGTGGCGCTTACCTCAAGCGGCTCCTGGAAGCAGTGGCATGTCCCTTCTCCGGCTCCTATGCAGAGGCGCGGCCAGGTGGCTCTGCACACTGCCACATCCACAGGCACCACCCCTGCAGCTCCCACTGGAGCATGTAGGAGCCGGAGCAGGGCCATGCCGCGGCTTCCAGGAGCCGCGTGGAGCGGCCCTGACCCTGTGCCCCGGCTGGAGCAGCGCAAGTCCCAGACCCCGCTCCCCAGAAGGAGCTCACGGGCCAGCTTAAAACGTCTCGCAGGCCACATCCGGCCAATGGGCTGTAGTTTGCCCATTCTAGCCCTAAAGGATGCACAGCAAGGTAGTGAATGGGGTTCTAGAGGATACACAGTGAAGCGGGGCGGGATTCTAGAGGATACAAAGTGAAGATGGGTGGGGTTCTAGAGGACACCTAGTGAGGTGCGGGGTTCTAGAGGGCACACAGTGAAGCGGGATGGGGTTCTAGAGGATGCACAGCAAGGTGGGGTGGGGTTCTAGAGGACGCGCAGTGAGGTGGGGTGTGGGGGTCTACAATTGGATGAGGGTGGGGTTCTAGAGGATGCTCTCTGAGGAGATCAGAGGTTCTAGAGGATGCTCTAGATGGGATGGGATTCTAGAGGACACGGAGCATGCTGAGACATTAATTTCATGCTATGAATCATAAAGTTGTCAAATAAATTCCAGATTAAGTTTGGCCCCTAAATCAAAAAGTCGGGTTCCTGGTGAAGACTCCCCAAATGGCTCCTTAAAGTGACCCCCTGGCTCCATGGTGCCCCATTTCCCAGGTAACTGACCGGGAGGGAGGTGAGGGTGTTTCCAGCAAGACTAGCCACCACCGGGGGGCCTTTCTGTTCAGACTAAGGGCCCGGAGCCTGGCTGGGCCCAGTGGGTTTTTCACACTCTACACGGGGAAAGAGGGAATGAGAGAACGAACCGAAGAAGGAATGGACCCCCAGGCCAGGCACGGGTGCGCGGTACGTACTGTGGCCACTGGTATAGTGCTGCAGCTTGTCAGTGTACTCAGAGTCGGCTCGCTCGAAGCCCCGTCTTCTGAAAGGAAAGCGAGCACTGAGAGGGTCAGGAAAGGGACGGGCACAGCAGGGCAGGGTGCTCCAAGCATGGGGCATGTCAGCACCGTCCCACTGTGCCCACACAGTCCCAATAACCTCTACCTTCTCTGCCCCTCGTCCCCATCTGCCCTCCCCCTACATCTGCCCTCTCCCCTCACTTCCCCCACTTCCACCTGTCCTCTTCTTTCACCTCCCCCATCCCCGCCTGCCCTCTGCCCTCACCTCCACCCTCACCTGGCCTCTCCCCTTAGTTCCCCCACCCCCATCTGCCCTCTGCCTCTCGCCTCCCCCACCCCACATGCCCTGTCACCCTTCACCTCTCCCACCACCCCAGACCGAGCAGCGTTGGCCGTGCCAGGCCAAGCGTGGTGGGGCTGTCCCTGGACAGCGCGTGGCACGCTCACCGGTAACCCACCTGTTGCACACAATGATGATGACGACCACGGCAATGAGGAACACCAGACCCGCTGCGGAGGAGCCGATGATGAGCGGCAGCTTCTCCTGGACGCTGGTTTGGTACTCAGCTGGCACACAGGATGGAGGGAACCCGTTATTGCGCAGTGAGACCCCCCGCAGGTGTCAAGTTCACACGTGGGTGGGGGATGCAGCTCCCCAAAGTGCAGGGGGGAGAGGGAACGTGAGTCTTCTGCCCCATCCCTGGCTATGGGTGAGGGGGGAATAAAGAACCCTTTGCGGGTCCCAGATTGGCGGGAACCCGTGGAGAATCTCTGTGCCCACCCCTTTTTGTCTGCTCACCTGAGCCCTGCCAGGTAGAGTGGGTGGGGGGATTCACAGCCCTGCAGCAGAAGGCACCAGCCCACCCTGCTAAACCCTGATCCTGGTCTTTGCCCCTTTACGCAGAGGGACCTGCTTGCCTGTCTCACCTTCGGTCATGGTCTGGAAGTACATCTTGCCACTGTAGCGGCCGTAGCCGGCCACGGTGCGTGCCCGCACCTGGAAGACATAGATGGTGCCGGCTTTGAGGTTCTGCACAGTCATGGTGTTGGTGGGGCTCTTCACTGCTGTGGCATTGAATTCACTCAGATCCTGCCAAGGAAACGACACCTGCTGTTAGAGAGCCGAGCCCAGGCCCTGGCCCCTCTTGGCATCAGGAGCTTTGCATTCGCTGCACCCAGGACAGCTGCCACCAGGGCTCCAGAGAGAAGGGAGCATCTGCACGGGGGTCCTCTGGGGGGGCAACAACTCAGTGACTGGGGAAGACATGGGGCTAAGCGGTGCTTGAGTGCAGCAGCTCCTCGCTTCTGAGGCCAGCAGCGAACCTTGGCAAACGGTGCAAAGCGACAGCTCCCAGCACGCTGTTCAATACCCGGGGATCAGGAGAGCTCTGTTGGAGGGATTGGTTGAGTGAACGCAGGGCCGGTGCAAGGAAGTTTCGCGCCAAGGAAGTTTCGCGCCCTAGGCGAAACTTCCACTTTGCGCCCCTCCCAGCCCTGCGGCAGCTCCCCGCCCCCCCTCCGCCCTGTGGCGCTCCCTTTCCCCCCCGCGGCAGCTCCCCACCCCCCCAGTCCGGGGAGCCGTGCGGCACCTCCCCACCCCAGCTCACCTCTGCTCCGCCTCCTCCCCAAGCACGCCGTCCCCGCTCTAATTCTCCTCCCAGGCTTGCGGCACCAAACAGCTGATTGGTGCTGCAAGCCTGGGAGGCGGGAGAAGTGGAGCGGTGACCGCGCTCGGGAAGGAACGCTGTAAAAAAACGATTGGGGGCACCGCTTTTTGGCGCCCCCAAATCTTGGCGCCCTAGGCAACCGCCTAGTTCGCCTTAATGGTAGCACTGGCCCTGAGTGAACGACAAGAGAAACAAACATCTAAATGCTGGTCCCTCTACGGGTGGGTGGGTGGGTGGGAGGGCAGCCTGAGCTCAGTGTCGCTGTGAAGGGGAGATCTGGGGGGCAAATATGGTACTGCAAAGTCCATGCTTCTGCAGTCAGGCCATCTGCCCCTCCGCCCACACCTTTGGTTTCTCTTCCTTTTCCCCATTAGCCTCTAGAACTTATAAGCAACCCTACCAAAACACCCCAGTGGAATATAGCCTGCTTAGTGAGGAAGCAAACCCCGCAGTGCTGAAGAGTGTGAATACCAAGACATACACGATGCTGTGAAGAGCACAATGGCCATTAGTGCCTGCACAAGACTCCAGCAGTCTCCTGCTGGAGTGGGGCCAGCTGAGGGGTTACACAGACGCCAACTGTATGGCTCTAGCCCTTAGGCAGGTTCCCATTTAAACCCCTTCAGTTTTCCCATTCCCCTATAGGGGAGCAATGAAGTCTCTGCTTCTGCAGGTCTCCCGCTCCGGGGGTTTGCACCAGGGTCCCACTTGGTATAGAAATGGAAATTGCTTGTTGCATGGGGGACCCACCTGTAGCAAAAGCTGAATTTGGATGGAGATAATGACTCTTCTGCTGTGAATGAACCATGCTCTTCATTCCGTACAAATGTGAAGGGTCGCCCTTCTCTGAACTTATGTTCCCATCTCCATCCCTTCCACGGCCTACCCACTCCCTGTCTCCACCCCGTTCCCATCTTACCCACTCCCATCCCCTTCCCTCCACATCCGACCCACTCCCACCCCCATCCCCTCCATGTGGGATCTGGGAGGATGTTTCTTGTTGGGTCCTACAGGGATCTGTACTGGGTCTCGTGCTACTCAATATTTTCATTAATGACTTGAGTAACGGAGGGAGAGGATGCTTATAAAATCTGTGGATGACACCATGCTGGGAGGGGTTGCAAGCACTTTGGAGGACAGGATTAGAAATCAAAACAACCATGGCAAATCGGAGAATTGATCTGAAATCAACAGGATGAAATTTTATAAAGACACGTGCACAGTACTTCACGTAGGAAGGAAAAATCAAACGCCGGCTCCAAACCGGGGAGTAGCTGGCTAGGCAGTGGTGCTGCTGGAAAGGATCTGGGGATTATAATGGACCACAAACTGACTAGGAGTTAACAGTCTGACGCAGTTGCTAAAAAGGTGACTATCACGCTGGGGTGTATTAACAGGAGCGATGTATGTCAGATACAGGAGACAACTGTCCCACTCTAGTCAGCACTGGTGAGGCCTCAGCTGGAGTTGTGTCCAGTTCTGGGCACCACATTTTAAGGCAGATATGGACCAGGTGTAGAAAGCCTGGCCTAGGAGGGAAGATTCTGGGCATGTCTAGTCCTGAGAAAGGAAGATTAAGCAGGGACCTGGTAACAATCTTCCAATAAGGTACGGGCTGTTATAACCCGGGCGGGGCTCTCCTAGACATGTTGTTTACTAATGGAGTATTGAGGACTGTAGCACTGAACCTTTCCACTCCCAGGAGGTGCACGACCAGTGCGGTGGAGGTAACCTGGGGTAACTGGGCCTTTAGGGCATTGTGAGGGGTGTGCTAATCTCCATGAATATGCGCTTCTCCTTTGTTCCACTGTGGCACTGGGATTGGTTTGGGGGTTATAAATACACTGGAGAGGCAGGTCCCTTTGATCATCAAAACCTGCCAGCGAGGCCCAAATGAAAATGTTGCAATTGCCAAGTTAATCTGCCCCTTAAGGAAATGGAGCAGCCAACCAGCCTGCACCTGCAAGGCGAGCTGCTTTACAAGAATATTGAATCAGGTGCTCTGAGCGCCTCCTGCGAGACATCTGGGTGCTGGGCAGAAGCCACTCACAGCCTCCACAGGCACCTGGTCTGCAAGGAAAGAGCATCAAACCTCCCAGTCCAGAGGCAAAATCCTCCCTCTTGAACCTGCTTTCCATTGGTCAGTCCAGGAGTGATGCCTTCAGGCAGTTCAGGGCACTGCGCTGCACAGAGGGTGGGATCCTAACAATCTGGGGGCGGGATTGTCAGCCTGCATGGAGGAGCTAGACCAGCTCACTTGGTAGGGGATGAAGAACATTCTTCCTAGGAGGAATCGGTCGAGCAGACAAGTAAGGAAGAATCGTCAGCTCCAAGCCCCAAGCAGGGCCAGCTAGGCCATTACTTAGGGCAGTGTCCTCTGTCTGATGCTGCAGGCTTTGAAACGTGGGCAGCACCGTGGAATCGCGGGCTGGATCTAGGGCCACCTCACCTCCACCCCCCACACAATGGGGGCTGGAACCGGCCCAATGTCAGTGTTTTGTCCATCACCTTTTGCAACAAGCACTTGACGAGTTTACACGGTTTTCCCCAGCCCTGCCCCGCTCCAGAGCTGCCCAGGTAACATGGAATGACTTAGAAATGCCTCCTCGTTTCTTTCCAGCCTTGGCTCGGGGGTGATGTGGTTCTCAAGAAGCCTCATGTGTCACAGGCTGGGGCAGGCCCCACTACCCCCTGAGTCTGGACTTCCCCAGCTCTGGGGATGTTGGGATTAGTACGTGAACATACAGCAGGGCTCCCTGCCCCTCCCAGTGCTCCCCTCCCTCAGCGAACAAACGGACTGCGCCTCTGCTCTCATAGCCCTGGGCCCAGTGCTCCCATCCCGCCCAGCCCCCTCCTCTCAGTCTCGCTGCTGCAGCCTGGTCTTACCACTGCACGTGCACACGGTATGCCGACAGCGCAAAGCTGGGCTCGTTTTAATCTTGCCAGCAGTAAAGCCACAGCAGCACTGGCTGCAACAGGGGCTGGACGAGCCCTCCTGGACCCCTGAGAATTACTTGTGCAGCTAGCCTGGGCTTCACTGCTTTGCTACCTGTGCCAGCTGGATTCCAGCTAGCTGGGAGAGCTGCAATCACATCCCCGGAGGGCAGCGCAGACACACCTACAGAGGTGTCTGTACAGGGCTGACAGCTGGCCACCAAACATCTTCCTGTGCATGCCAAGCCCATTATTCTTTGTCCTTTCCCTGTGTGACACTGACAGGAAATGCAAAATAACCCGCACCAAACGCCAGCACGGTTTGGAGAAAGGCTTTCTGGCCTCTGCTTCTCTTAACTCCCTAATGAGTCCAGAGTCTGTCTATGAAGGGGCCCTACGCTTTTCCATTGGAACCCCCCATTTTTCAGGTGCTCACAATCTTTGGGGCTGAAATTCTCCAGGGCTGGTTACTACCCAGGAGTGAATTTGTTTGGAAACTTTGAGCAAAGACAATTCTGGGTTTTCAAGTGGAGCGAGCGCACTTTTTCCATGATGAGAACAAAGTTGCCACTTTTAAACTGCTCTGGCGTCTAAGCCGCTTGGGGTCGGGAGCTGAAATCTAGCAAGGAGAGATCCCTTAGGGAGCAAAGGGGTTTTTCTGGGTCTGGCCTAGTTACAAGGGATGAAAATCATAGTTTGGACCCACATGATGGTTTTAATGACAACTGGAGCTATTTGAAGCTCAGAATTTCTGCTCTGCGGGAGATACTGACATTCTGAAACTGGTTTCATTCCGAACTGGAACAAAACCAACAACATCTACAATTTTCTCTGAAATTAAATTTAGGAAAAAAAAACCTTTTTTTGGGTCAATTGAAAACATTGTGCTGTGATAAAATCCAAGTGTTTCATTCCAATTGTGACATTTTCATTTTGTACTGCATTCGAATTAGAATAAAATCAATTTCGAAATGAAAAGTCATTTCACAATGAAAAGCAGATACACTTGTTTCAGTTTTGGGGACGAATCAGAGCAAGGTGAACATAAGACCATAAGAACGGCCCTACTGGGTCAGATCAGTGGTCCATCTAGCCCAGTCTCCTGTCTTCCGACAGTGGCCAATGCCAGGTGGCCCAGAGGGAATGAACAGAACAGGGAATCATCAAGTGATCCCTCCCCTGTTGCTCATTCCCACCTTCTGGAGGGTGGAGAGCTGACAGTGGCCAGGACAAGGACCAACTTGTCCAAATGTCAAAACAAGCCCAAAGTGTCACTGTAGCATCGGCACCAGCCCCTCCCTCTGCAAGGCAAAGGAGGGCTGGGGTTAGAATATTCCCTTCTGCCCACTGCTAACGTGGCAGCAAATTCCAGCCCAGGCTTCTCTGCAGGGCCCCAGCGCCATTTGCATTGTAAGCTGTATGAACCATTACATCTTGGCATTATTTGTGCCATTTGTCAGCAAGACCATTTGCCTCTTATGCAATAATCTCTAAGAGCAAGGAGGAGCGCAGTCTCCTCCAGCAGCCGGCCACAGCCCAGCGGACAGGGGTGTAGGACACAGCTTTGGCTTTACCCCCCCACCGAGAGAGAGAGAGAACGAGCGAATAAACTCCCCGAGAGCTTCTGTTGCTGCTTAGCGTGTCTCTGGGCTGGGACCCCTCTCTGGATCTGTCTGGTTATCTCCCCCTCCAACTCGCTCTGTTCTCTGGGATCATTTCCAGGGGTCAAGTAAATGGCTCTGATTTATCCAATATAGGTCAGGACCTATTTTACAGCTTACAAAGCGACTCTCCCCTCCCCCCTCTCCCTCTGGCTCCTGGTGCTGAGAAAATAGGTCACGGGCGGGAGCAATGGGGATTAATCATTTCCTCGGGCAGCTGCTGGGAAAATATTTTCTGTTTCATTTAAATCATAAAGTGTTTTAATTAGGTGGGGATTTTTTGAGTTTATTTTTTAATGTGTAGTTTGCGGCAGAGATGTGCTCCTGGGAGGAGAAGGCTCCTGCCCCCCACTTCCCGCTCCCAGCGGGGTCCATCCTGCCAGAGCCTCAGCACCACTCACTGAGGCTGGGCCTTCTCCTGTGACCCTGTACAGACCCCCAGCACGGCAGGCCTTGGCAGCACAAAGCCAGCCCGTCGGACACCTCCCCACCATGCCAAGGAAGTTACAGTCCTGGCCTGTGAACTTCCTCCTGTTGTGCAGGATGAGTTCCACTGAATAACACACAATCCCTCTTCTCTTCTCTGGCTGGGCTGGTGGCACCTGCAATGGGGCGTGTTTTGGAGAGGGACGGATTCTCACTCAGAAGGGCCATTCCACCTGGATCTCTTCCAACCTCTCACATCAGCTCCCGTCCCATAGGGCATTGCACTGGGGTAGCTGCATCAGTGTAGACCCCCAGCACAGATGCCCTGCACTCGTGTAAAGTGGAGCTTGCACCAGCACCACTTATCCCAGTTCTATCCCCGGATAAGTCACACGGGGGAGTGCAAGACCAGTTTCCTACAGGAGCAACACATACACATTGGGGAGTGCCAGCCCTGCTTCCTACAGATATACATTGTGAAGTGCAAGCCCAGCTTCGTACTTGTACAACGCGTATACACGGGGGAGTGCAAGCCCAGCTTTTGCCAGTGCAACACATGCACACTGGAGGCTGCACTGGTTCAGCTGCACTGGTGCAAACAATGCTCATGCAGAGAAGCCCTTAGGACTGGCACTGGAAGCTAAATTCATCCCTGGTGTAAAACCATTGACTCCGTGGAGTTCCAGCAAGCAGGAATTTGGCCCCAAGATACTAGTGTATCAATTGGCGAGGTTCCAGCCAGCACAGTTCCTGCTCCAGGGAAAGGGACTAACAAGTCCCTGGGACCTCGGCTTTAGCAAACTGGAGGGAAGGGCCAGCCTGCAATGGTGCTGATAGCCACTGGCTCTTGATTATTGAAGGTTGGGACACTCCTCCCACGGCCTCAACAACTCCTCCTCAGTGACTCCTCGTTCCCTTTCAAACCCAGCTATATCGCCCAACCCGAGCAAGCCGCATGGAGACTACAGCGTGTCCTGCCTACACATTCATTCCCTGGGATCCGAAGGGTTAATACACACCGCCAGTCTGTTATTCTCTTCAATTGCATCTGACACCTGTTGTGCCGTCACATACCCCCGGGGCTCATGCCATCTCTGGCTGTGATGGTCAGTCCCCCAAAGCATCTCCCCCAAGGATGGCAAAGGTCTGAGCCGCCTCTCCCCATGCCCACATTAACAGTGGGCGGCCCCAGGCTCTGCTGATACCTTCTCAAAGTATTGCAGCTCATAATCCAGGATGACTCCGTTGGGCTGGTCAGGTTGAGACCACGATAAGGTAATGCTGTCCACCGTCCGGCTGACCTGGTGCATGATGGACACAGCAGAAGGGGCTGGAAGAGAGGGCGAAGAGAGAACTGTAAGTCAACTGCACAGAGAAGATGGCACTTGACGCTGGAGCGGGCAGGTCAGTAACATTACTCTGTCGTAGCCATCGCTTTCAGTTCCAGCACTGGCCACTGGTCTGTACAGCTCCCAGGGCCAGCCCCTTGCAATTCCTAGCGTCTGAGAGGAGAGGAAATATTCCTGTGAACACGGAAAGTTATTCAGGGCTTGAGATTTTTGCACTTTGTTACGAGTTTGAAATTGGGAGCAGTTCAGTGCAATATTTCAGGTGGGGATCTGGATTATTTTCAAGTGAAACAGGCCCTAATTCTCAGGCAAAATGAACTCTTGTTTGAGCAAAACCTGCCGTGTCTCCCAGCAAAGAAGCCATTGCGTCAAGAACATGCAAAAATCCATTTTCCATCCCCAATATTTGTCATGCCTGGGGCCCAGGGACACACTGGAAGTGCATGTCTCCCTATCTCATAGAACTGGAAGGGACCCTGAAAGGTCATCAAGTCCAGCCCCCCTGCCTTCACAAGCAGGACCAAGTACTGATTTTTGCCCCAGATCCCTAAGTGGCCCCCTTCAAGGATTGAACTCACAACCCTGGGTTTAGCAGGCCAATGCTCAAACCACTGAGCTATCCCCCTCCTCTGCTGTCAGTGTGTTGGGTCTGCAGGCAGCAGATGTGAGTGCGAGAGGTTCATCCATCAGCCTGAGATAAAGCGCAAACTGACCAGACACATGTGTAACAGTGACTCTTGCGCCCCATCACAGTCCTCCTGGAAATGACACACATGCAGACCCACTAGTTCTCCTGCGTCTGACAGATCCCTCCAGCTCCGGCTCAGACTGGCCCACCAGCTGATCACAGTGAGATTGCCCTTGATGGCCAACACGGCTCGACATGTAGCCTGCTAGGAATGATGTAGCTACAGATTCTTTTCCCCATTTCCACGTCACGTGAGATTCTCTGGCACCCGGGGCTGGGCTCACAAGCAAAGCAGAGGCAGATGCATTCCTCTTCACTCAACAGCACGGTGCTGCTACCCCTCCCAATAAGCCCCCCGGACACGTGGCTGGATTCTGCTCTCACAGAGATGTAAATTAGGCATAATCCCAGTGCGCACAACTGATGAAAAACCAGTCTCAGCTACGTCAGGGCCGGGGAGAGAGAGACCCAGTGAGAATGGCCAAGAGAATGAATTCCCCACAGCTGCAGCACCAGGCTTTGAATCCTCAGAAAAGGTAATGAGGTAACACCCCCTGTACCTCAAAATAGTGCCCTGTAACCCCCATATTCATCATTCCTAGATGGTTGTGATATTTCATACAAAGCAGGCCAGGTAAGATATCATACGGAAGGTCATGATCTGCTGAAACCCGTATAGCATCAGTGTGTATGCAGTTCTGAGATTTTGCTATATGGTTGTTCCTGACATAGGCTGTAAGGTTGAGATTCTCCCAGGAGGGGGTTAATCCACCATTAATCAGCAGGGGAGGTGGAATCAAGGGGTTTGCAATTCAATGACAATTGCACAAGCACCACACAATGGGGACTTCTCAGTTCTGTGACTCAGTTGCACAAGACCACACCGGGGGAATTGCTCAACGCTGTGACTCAGCAAAGCCCCCCAGGGCATGTCTGGGTAAGCGGCTTCTAGGCACATGGACTAAGATTATAAAATAGGGGACAAGGGCATCATGCTTTTACCTTTCTCCTCCCCCACCTACGCCGGAAGCAGTAAGAACATTGGAAAGACAAAAGACTTTGACCCAGGGGACTGGTCCAGGCTTAAGGGAGAAGCCTGTGTATTAAGAACTGTAACATCCAGGGGGGTGAGCAAACTGCTCGATCCAAATACTGTTTAGTCTAATTTTGCAGTTAGATTTTGCAGTTACCTTTTATTTTCTTTGGTCACTAGCTCTGACCCTTTATGCCTCCCACTTACAATCACTCAAATCGATCTCTCTGTAGTTAATAAATCTGTTTTATATTTTACCAAAAACAGTGTGTTTTGGTTAAAGTGCTTGGGAAATCTCAGCTCAGTTACAAAGGCTGGTGCGTGTCCTCTCCGCATTGAGGGAGGGGCGGACGGGTAATAACCATACACTGGTCTGGGGTGCATGGCTGGGGAGCTGGGGGAAACTGGCTGGTGCCTTTCCCTGTGTGATTTGTGAGTGGCTCAGAGAGCATTCATGCAATCTAGCTGGGTGTGGGGCTCCACATGCTGTTGTGTTGAGTGATCACAGCACCTGGAGGGGTTTGTTGGCTGTCACTAGCAAAGCACTGGGAGAGACAGCCCAGGCTGGAGCACTAAGGGGGCACAGCGGTACCGCAGTTCAAGGTTGTACCCCGAGGATCCCATCACACCCCCGTCACTATCTCTCCAAGTCTGTTTTCACATGAAAGACAGACTCACATTCAAAGGGGCTTTTACTAGGCCCAGTCTTTTAACTATGTTGTGATGTAAAAGCAACTCACTAAACTAGGGTTACCATATGTAACAAATAAAAAAAGAGGACCCTCCACGGGGCCCTGGCCCCGCCCATTTCCCACACCAGCCCCGCCCCAACCCCGCCCCTTCCCTGTCCCAACCCCGCCCTAACTCCACCCCCTCCTCCCTCCCACTCCCAGCCACGCGAAAAGGGCTGCCCGAGCGCTACTGGCTTCACGGTTTGCCGGGCAGCCCCCAGACCCTGCGCCCCTGGCCGACGCTTCCCCAGCGCAGCTGGAGCCCGGGAGGGGAAGCGCCCAGCCGGGGGCACAGGGTCTGGAGGCTGCCCAGCAAACCGTGAAGCCGGCAGCGCTCGGGCTTCGGGCAGCCCCCATGCCTCCGGACCCTGCGCCCCCAGCCGGGCACTTCCCCTCCCGGAGGCATGGGGGCTGCCCAAGCCCATAGTGCTGGCTCAGGCAGCTTGGCTCTTAAACAGAGCCGAAGTCTGAGAGGGGAGGAACAGAGGCAGCTGGAGCCGGGGAGGAGAAGTGCCCGGCTGGCGGCTGGGGTCCGGAGGCAAGGGGGGCTGCCCGAAGCCGGTAGCGCTGGCTCGGGCAGCTTGGCTCTTAAACAGAGCCGAAGTCTGAGAGGGGAGGACTCGCAGAGCAGCCGCGGGAGGGGAAGTGCCCGGACGGTATTTTTCCCGGACATGTTCGGCTTTTTGGCAATTCCCCCCGGACGAGGGTTTGATTGCCGAAAAGCCAGACATGTCCGGAAAAAAACGGACGTATGGTAACCCTACACTAAACAATCCTGAGAAAGGGCGTTCGAGAGCAGCAAGGTGTTCCCCAACATACGAGGTGCAGAGCACCTCACTCGTCCCCTGTGTGGGTTCTCACCACACCTCCACAAAGACTTCCCGACAGCCTGCTGCCCGCAGGTCTCCAGTAACAGGCAGTGCTAAGACTTTGTTCCTTTGACCAGCTTGGCTACAGAACATAACGAAGTGGAATCATAAATAATTAAAATGAAGCTGCAATTGTCAAAATAAATGAACAAAGTACACTTTCATGATGCATTATCCTAGCTTTTCAGTTGATTTTCTTCATTTACTATTTTGCAACGTTCATGATGGGTTAGTCTCCAGCACAGACTGGTGCTTAGGGGCCAGGCATGGGAGTCAGGAGACCAGTAAGTTGCTGTGTCACATCCCTGCCCTGTGCCTCAGTTTCCCCATCTGTAAAACAGGGATAATGACACAGGCCAGCATTGGCAAAGCTCTGAGATCTATGGCTGTCTCAGAGATCTCCCCCTGCTGGTATCACTGCCAGTCAATGCTCCCTCAGAAACACGGTGAGGGTAGGGAATGGAGACTGCCCATCCAAATCACAGCTGCTAAAGTCACCTTCTCTCCCTCTGCTCCAACCCTGGCGCCCTTCACTGGATTCCTGGCTCTTCTCATGGCAAACCAGAGCTCCTCACCCTTATTATTTCAGGTCATGTGCCTGGTTCTCTGCACTCCTCCCAGTCCTCTCTCCTCACGGCCCCCTTACTCCCCTCTAGACTTCCTACCATCTCTCACTGCTGCCCCATCCACGTGGTGCAGTCTCCCTGTCTGTCAGCCCCAGCCCTGCAGGGCCCGTGCCCCACACGAAGTCCCACTGCCAGCAATCCTCTTGCAGGACCAGGGCTGACCGTTGCAAAGTGCAGGCTAGAGATGTGATTTCATTCGAATGAAGTGATGACGTTTCTAACCCCGGCTGTTAGTCTATTGTTACTATGGCTGATTATTTTCACCACCATCATGTATTTTAGGAAAACCGACAATCTCAGTGACCAGCGTGAGATTCACGTTGGGTTTCCCTTGCTGCAGAAAGAGGCCAGAGAGACGTGGGTGCGCCCAAGCCACGGATTGCTGAAGCAGGGCCAAGGGAAGAGGATGGGGCATGCGCTGGAGCCAGCTAGTCTCTGCCAGGGCTCTCTCAGGCTGAGAGCAGTGGGAGCAGATGGGAGCTTAGGAGAATGGGCACAAGCCCTCCCCCCAACCCCCCCCCCCCCCGAAAACAAGAACATTCCCCTGGTTGTGCTTCCTTCTTGGTGGGGAGAAGTGGATGACTCCTTTCCCAAGAGTTCTCTCCCCGCCTGAGAGACCTCACAGAGGGGATCACCATACCTAGGAGAGCAAGGCAGACAGAGCAGATTCTGTTCCCATGCCGGGCCCTGAACCACCAATGCATGCTGCCTCTTGTGTGTTTAGGCCCTTTGCAAACTAAGTCATCATAAATGACTGAATCTTGCAGCTCAGTAAGTGAAGGAACCATGTACAATATCTCTGGCCCATGCCAGTCTCTGCTTTATGAAAGTGGAACGTGCCGTGTGCCTGCTGGTGGCGTGTTCTGCACCACGTGCAATAATCCAGGGGCCTGTAAAAGAACCATGCCCCGTGAGCGCCATCTCGCAGCCTGAGATGTGGAGAGCACTTGATTTTCATGCAACCTGCTCTGCAGAGGAAGCGGTGACGGGGAGATGGTTTGGCCCAGAATAAACGCAGCTAGAAAAGCAACGGGAGCATTTACATCTGCTAATGGGCCCCGCTGTACCGTGTCTAATGGAACCCTGCATTCCTACAGTACCAGGGGCAGGCCTAGCAGCTGCTCAGCGCTGGTCTCACTCTGCTCCCAGTGAAGTCACTGGAAGCTTACAGAGTTACGCCAAGGCCGAGCACTTTTGATAACCCCACCCAGAAGGCACTGGGGTCATACAAGCGACTTCGTGGCTAGTTAGTATCTCCCCTGGCTTTTGACAGCCATGTTGATGTGGTAAGTAAAGAAATCAGCGGAAGCCACCTCTTGAGTAAGTCGTTCCGTGATTAACAAACCCAAGCCTGAGGGAGCTGTGTCCTCAATGAACCTGCCGCATTCTAGCGCAGGACGGAGGGCCAGGGAGGGTCTCAAAGCTGATCTGGAGGTGACACATTTCAGAACCATTTCCAAATGACAATGCAAATGCTACGAAAGTCTAACAATGCTTCAGCAAAGGTGCTGGGGCTTGTGACAGCCAGTGCTGTGGATGGGGGAAATCCCTTTATGCACAAGACCAAAGCACCACTTACGCGCCACTCACACTGTTTTGCACTTTAGTAACGCACGGTCCTTCTGCACAGGTGGGGTTTCATCCTATGCAGGCAAGTGTGGGGGAAAACACCTGCAAGACGTTCTCCTCGATGGAGCTCATGAAGCAGCTCAACTCACGGGAAAGGCACTTGAGGGTAACGTCAGTGACCTTGCTGTAGCTGTGAAACAAGCATTCCCATCCACTCCTGGAAGGAGAGCCGGGCACAGGCTTGTCCTGCAGGCAGGAGGGGAACCCCCAACATTGCCCCCTTGACAGGAACCGCACGGGGGGACACTTGTTCTTGGAGAGAACAGAGCTGCATGGAACAACGCTGCAAACATTTGTCTCCACACAAACACCCCCTGATGAGGCAGCAGCACATGGACTGATGTGGCCTCCGGCTCTGTTCACAGGCATGACCCCCCTCGCCTGGGAATCAGGAGATCACATCTTTCGGCTAGAAGGAGGGGTTCTGATTTCCAAAGCGGCTCAGAGGATCCTAGACACATCTTTGCCATTCAGCTGAGTGGCTCTTCAGCGTCTAGCCACAGGAAAAGCTTCTAACCACAGAGCTCTACAAAACACCAGGGCATCTTGTGCACAGATGCTGTGTGACTCCACGAAGCAGGACGGTAATTTTATCAGCCAGCTGCAATGTATGGTGAAGCCATGTGAGTTTTTAACCCTTCAGAGCCTCCTACACTGGGGGGGTCCAGAGAATCTCTCAGCTCCTGACCTGATGTCAGCTCTCAGCTCTGCCACAGATTTCCTACATGACCATGGGCAAGTCACAGATAATCACTCTGGGCCTCAGTTTCCCATCTGCAAAATGGAGATAATATCCCTGCCCGTCTCCATCTCTCTGTTTATTGGCTAGTTAGATGGGAAGCTCCCTGGAACACAAACTGTTGCTTCTGGATACAGGGCCCAAGCCTAACACAATGGGCCCCAGCCTGGGCAGGGCCTCCTTGCCATTCCTGCAATGAAAAGAAGACACAGCCTGATAAAATACTGATACTGTCTCGCATGAGCTTCTCATAAACAAACTGGGGAAATACAACCTAGATGGAGCTACTCCACAGTGGAAAACCGTTCCCAGAGAGTAGTTATCAGTGGTTCACAGTTAAGCTGGAAGGGCATAACGAGTGGGATCTTGCAGGGATCAGTTCTGGGTCTGGTTCTGTTCAATATCTCTTCCTCAGTGATTTAGCTAATGGCACAGAGAGGACACTTGTAAAGTCTGTGGATGATACCAAGCGGGGAGGGGTTGCAAGTGCTTTGGAGGATAGGATTAAAATTCAAAATGATCTGGACAAACTGGAGAAATGGTCTGAAATAAATAGGATGAAATTCAATAAGGACAAATGCAAAGTACTCCACTTAGGAAGGAACAATCATTGCACAGATACACAATGGGAAATGACTGCCTAGGAAGGAGTACTGCAGAAAGGGATCTGGGGGTCAGAGTGGCTCACAAGCTAAATATGAATCAACAGGGTAAGGCTCGTGCAAGAAAAGCAAATGTCATTCTGGGATGTATTAGCAGGAGTGTTGTAAGCAAGACACGAGAAGTGATTCTTCCGCTCTACTCCACGCTGATTAGGCCCCAACTGGAGTACTGTGTCCAGTTCTGGGCACCACATTTCAGGAAAGATGTGGACAAATTGGAGAAAGTCCAGAGAAGAACAACAAAAATGATTAACGGTCTAGAAAAATAACCTATGAGGGAAGATTGTAAAAACTGGGTTTGTTTAGTCTGGAGAAGAGAAGACTGAGAGAGGACATGAGAACAGTTTTCAAGTACATAAAAGGTGTTACAAGGAGGGAAAATAATTGTTCTCTTTAACCTCTGAGGCTAGAGCAAGAAGCAATGGGCTTAAATTGCAGCAACGGCGGTTTAGGTTTGTACATTAGGAAAAACTTCCTAATTGTCAGGGTAGTTAAACACTGGAATAAATTGTCTAGGGAAATTGTGGAATCTCTGTCATTGGAGATTTTTAAGACCAAGTTGGACAGATACCTGTTAGGGATGGCCTAGATAATATTTAGTCCTGCCATGAGTTCAGGGGACTGGACTAGATGACCTCTCAAGGTCCCTTCCAGTCCTAGACGTCTTTGATTCTAAAACCTCACTCGGTCTGGGCAGGCTAGTGCTGAACATCGTCCGGCTCTGGGGGATACGGCAGGTAGTGGGCTTTGTGCGTTAGCCCATACTGGACTTGGGTGGGCACTGAATGACAAACACAGGTCCAGAGAACCAGAGGATTTACACAATGAACTCAGCAGAGAAAAAGTTTCTGGTAGTAGAAGGTCCAGAATATTTAAGTTGAATTTACTGAAGTTCGTTACTTGTGAACACATTTTACACAGGTTCTCTCCCTTGGGTCTTGGAATGCTTCAGAGTAAAACTCCAACAAACTAAAAAGCGAGCGGACGTTCGTTGTTCTTTCATTCTGCTCTGCACTAGGATATTTCTGCCACCTTCCAAAGCATTGTCTAGCTGATGCCGGCTGTTCAGATATGTTTGTAAAACGGAATGTGGCCCTGTGGGATGTGCCATTTTGCTTCAGGAAAAATGACACATTTTTTCCCATGACAAAATAAACAGCACCGTAATTGTTCTTTCCAAGGTGCACACTCTGCTCCAGAGCTAAACATTCCTTCTTTATTTCCTTAACGGATGGTTATATATCGAATATTTATATATTTTATATATAATCGAATATTTGGCTTAACTGAGGCATGTGCAAAGCAGTATTGTTATGATGCCTCCATGCCAGCTATAGCACGTTTTTGGCTTCCCTCCCTAATTGTACAATATATTGTTGTATATTTTCAGTTTGCCTATTGAAGATAATAAAAAATAATTAAGCTAAAAAAAAGGAGAAAGTGTGTCATGCCTTTTAAATGAGGCAGGTCAATGCAAAATGCAACAACATCCTAAAGGAAACACCAAGTCCCAGTACAGAGGGGAAAGAGAGAGTACTTAGGTTTCATAAGAAGGCCAGAAAGGACCATTATAACCCTGTAGTCTGACCTCCTGAACGACACAGGTCAGTGACTCCTGCATCTAACCCAAACACTTGTGGCCGAGCTAGTGAGGGAGAATCCACTCGCTCCTTGGGAAGTTATTCCAGTGGTTAAGTATTATCTTCCCTGTTAAAATGTATGCCTATTATTTCCAGTGTTAACTGTACTGACTTCCGCTTCCAGCCACTGCATCTCGTTCTGCCTTTGTCTCCTAGATGAGAGCAGGGCCGTAGCAACAAAGAACGTGGCCCCCTCTGAACGGTGGCCCCCTCCGAACATATGTCCGGGCAGGGCCCCTTACAATGCAGAAACTGGAATGTGGTATTTATTTTGCCACTTTTAGGGGCCCCCTTCCTTGCGGGGCCCCCTCCGGTCGGAGGGTACGGAGGGCGCTCGCTACGCCTCTGGATGAGAGAGGAGTCTAGACTCAGAAATCTTTCCCGCAGATTAAACTGCCTCTTCACCTGTTCTCCAGTTAGCTAACTAGATTGAGCTCCATGAGTCTCCCACTATAAGGCAGATTTCCAGAATTTGAATCATTCCCGTAGCTCTTTTCTGAGCCCTTTCCAATGATTCAGCTTTTGATTTAAAGTGTGGGCACCGGGACGGGACACAGCACCCAGGAATGGTCTCTCCAGTGCTGTCTAGAGGTAATACCGCCTCCCTTCTACTTCAGATTCCCCTGGCTTGTTTATCCAGGGATCAGCCCTTTTAGGAACACTACTGCTATGGGAACACACGTTCAAATTGCGCGAACCCACGAAAAAGCTGCAGATGTCAGGGACAGCACAGTTTGCGCTGCACGGTCTTTATCACTAGTGATGATGCATGAGCTTGGCCCACAGACCCCTGGCTGAGTCTGGAAAAGCAGCTCTTGACTTGTAAGCTGAGCCCACTTGATCTGGAAATTATTAAGAGCCTATAAACGAAGAGCCCCCCAGAGCCACTTTTAGTCTCCATTTGGAAGAGAGCTGCACTTGATTAATTGTGTTACTGTAGCACCTCGGAGCCCTAGTCACTGACCAGAACCCTGTGCAAACACCGAACACAAAGCCGGTCCCTGCCTCCCCTCCACCTGCTTTCTGTCAGATTCCCACCGTCCGCTTCTCTAGGCCCAAACCCAGCTCCTGGCCCCAGCCTGAGCCGCCTGCCTGAAGTTCTGCAATATCCACCAGCTGCACCACACTGTGATGTGATCTGGGGCCGAGAGATTTCGGCTGTATTGGAAATGAGGGTAATTGGGGAAGCTGCTGTGTGATGCTTAAGGCAATTCATTATGATAAAACTGACAAAAATCAGCAGGGAATCATCAGACTATGAAGAATTGCATCAGGCAAAGCAGACAAAAGAGGTCCATTGGCAGGCTCTGGGCCTCCCCTAAAATGGCAGGATATGCTGAGTCTTTGCTTGGCTGGGACAGGACGGGAGGTCATCTGGGGCTGCACTGCCCATAGGTGATCCCCGCCCCAACGGGTCCCCTGATTCTACCGGCAGCAGGACAGGGCTTTTCTAGCAGCGGCAGGCCAGAGTCCTCAAGCTAAGTGCGGGCGCGTGCCCTGCCGCCTGCCTCTAATCACGGAGAGAGCAGGAATTCCCGTGGGAGCTGTCTCTCCCCCCAGGGCCTGCTGCCTACTTAGCCCCCCGAAAACAGACCCAGAGGCCACCTGCCTGCAGGGAAACATGCTCTCCCACCGGTGGGCTGCGTCTACCTTCCATGTAAACTGCAATCAGTGCTAAGGGCTTTTTGCACAGAGCCGGACAAAGGTGAGCAGACACGTTACCATTGGCGAATGAGACTATCATGTCTGTGACTACGTATTTGAATACAGAGCCTGTCACCCTGTGACGTGACCCATTCTCCACTGGCTTCACACTGCCTTGTCTCCAGGACCTGCCCATCTGGCAGGGACCTGCCTTGCTTTGTCAGGACTAAGTCAGACTCCCAGAGGGCTGGGGCTGGCTGGGCTCTGGCCGGTAGGAGTCCCAGCTGCAGGAACATGGTCGATAATTTCCCTGGCCTTTCAGAGCCTCCACAGGCATGGCACTTTGTGGATCTTCGCATCTTCCCCTATTACCTTTGTGGGTCCAGGACAACAAGGAAACGGTTGGAGGAAGAGACATGAAGGTAGCACTGGAGATTCTAGGGAGCAGCACAGAACTAACCAGAGCCTTAGACGCCCCAGCCTGGGAGTCCTCTTCATTGTCTCCTGGCTGCTGCGTGGCGGCCCACTGACTTTACCTATCGCCTTAGACTTCGGACCACGTGCCAGCGACGGAGGAAACCACAGTCCTTCTCCGATTTCTCTGTCATGAGCTGTATCTCCATTGGCAACCATGCCAGTTCCAATCCATCCACGTTACCACTGGTTCTCCACCTCCCCCAGCTGCCATGACTGCAGGGTGAACCTTTCACTCCTTGCTTGTCAGTAGGTTGGCTCCATCTAGGCCCCGTATCAAAGGCACTCCTTCCCCCTTCTGGCTTAGCTGGGAAGGTCATGTTACAGGCAGCATAACCCCCATCTCTGATCACTTTAATCCCAGCAACTCATGTCGTGTCAGACAGAGGCAACATTTGCTCTGGAAAATGGTCATGACCGAAAGAGCAAAGCCAGGCCCCATCCTCGCCTCCAGAGCACTTTGAAATTAACCATGGAAATGAAGGGGTGAACAGCTGGGCGCTTTCCAGCCCCTCTGACAGATCGCAGTCCCTGGAGTGTCAGCTTACCAGACTGGGAACCACTTTTATTATGAGCTGGTCAGCAGGGAATTCTGACATTTTCAATTACCAGCATGCAGAGACGGCTGTGCTCTTGGGGTCAGGATTAACGGCATGACCTCGGGCTGGAGACGAAGCGGCAGGGGAAGAACATACCAGGGAGACGCAGGCACTGGCTGGTCCGGAGGCCAAGGGATAAGGTGGTGGTGGGCAGGCACGGTGAAGAATGCAGTGGGAGAGCAGCCAAAAGTGGCCACTTCTCCCGGCCAGCTCTGCAGGGAGCTGAACTGCCAGGGCAGGAACTGACAACCCACCTCTGGGGACTGGAGACTGCAGCCAGTCTGTTCATCATGCACTGCACCCCCTGCCTGGCCTGCTCTCACTGTTGCTCACAAAGGGCAAAACTGTGACTCCTCTACTCACTCAAGTAGCCCCAGTGAAGCTGAAGGAACTACTTACATGAGTAACGAGATCACAGTTTGCATCCACGCAGCTAACCCTTAAAAGGACAGTGCTCCTGGGAAGCTCCCACATGGTCATTTCGGGATTCAAACCCTGGACGACCAGAGGATCCCTTTCTTCTAACTGTCTGGGGCAATCAGAAACTGAGCCTCACCATTCTGCAGCAAAGAGGAAGGCACCTAGGTTCACCGCACAGCAGCTGGGGGCTTCCCAGCCCCTGGGCTCAAAGAAGCTGGTGCCATCAAGGCTGGAATTCAGACTCTGGCAGTGCCCAATACCCAATGCTTTGGAGGACAGAGCCCCATAATACACCTGTCCAATCAGGCAAGGCTGCCCATGGGTGGAATAGTCCTCTCCATAGATGCCGACTCCATGGATGCTCTGGGGCTGGAGCACCCACGAAAAAAAAAAGTGGGTACTCAGCACCCACCGGCAGCCCTGCGGATCAGCTCCTCACCCCTCCCTTCCCAGTGCCTCCTGCCCTCCGCAATCAGCTGTTCAGTGGCGTGCAGGAGGCGCTGGGGGGAGGAGCGGGGGCAGGAAGAGGTGGGGCAGGGGTGGGGGCTTGGAGGAAGGGGTGGAGTGGGGACAGGGCCTGGGGTGGAGCAGGAGTCGAGTGCCCCCCGGGATCTGAGTAGGTCAGCGCCTATGGTCCTGTCTGACTCCTATAGGCAACTAGCCCACTCCTGGAGCATGAGGTCTGACAAGGAGCCATCACTGCAAACGCCAGCCATGTTCTGGGTCTTTCTGACATCCTGGGCCTCCACCTCCTGCTAGGCTCACAGCAGGGCTGGGCTGCCTCTATTTGTTCCCAACTAGCTCCCCTTGAAATGGATGGAGCAGCCCCTTTTCCTTAGATTACAGGACTGGCTGCAGAGCAGGGACGGTTCATCGTCACCACCCCTATCATTCTAAATACCTCCCCCCAAGCCGCTGTAGCTTCCTTCCTGACAGCCCGCGGTCTCTACCTACCAAGGCCCTTCCCGACGCAGCCACAAGGACTGGGCTGGGCTGGGCTGCATTGCTTGACAGGGATCCCGGGTTATGTTTGTCTCCGGGTCTGCCTTCAAGTCACCCCTGCCTCACACTCACTGCCCCCACTGGGCTCAAAGCCACAGCCAACTTTCCACGGTCCTCCTGGGTTTTTGTAGCCAAAACAATTGGCTGTTATTGGCAAACGTCCTCCCTTGCTTGCCCCCTGCTACCCCTCCACTGCCCATGGGGAGCAACATGCCTCCCGGACCCCGGGATCTGCCTCGGCTCCTCTCCCCTCTAACTGCCAGCACCTTGTTGTCACTAACGCTGGCATACGCGCCACCATTCGGCAGCAGGTCACACCCCCGGAGCTGGGGCATGGACAATGCTCCTCAAGCTAACACTGCCTGTGTCATTCGCCTGGGATAATCCTCATTGCATCTCCTGCTTTTCTCCCTTTGGTGCGGCCTTGTTTCCTCTCTGCTCTGAAGCAGCCTGTGTGTGCCACCGGGTCCCCCGGGCTGTGCAGCTGGAGCCCTTAGGTTGATGGTGGAATCCCACACTGAGGGCGCTGCGCTCTGACCAGGGGCCAGCAGAGACCATGCAGCTGCTGCAGAGGGACCAAGCTCTGCTGGAGGCTGCAGGCCGTATCCAGCTCTGCAGTGGAAACGAGGGGAGGGCCATGGCCCTACGGAACTAAAGGGAAATATTTAACACCCCCCACCCCCCGGTGTGTGTGGTGAGGTCTGGGTGTCACGTGTGGCCTTTCTAGCTTCCCTCGGTGGCCCGTGGAGGGAGCTTGCACCCCGGTCCCCACTCTGGGACTCTCCAGAAGGCAGCCTGGGCAGTTAGCCACAGGGCCAGTGCCCACCGAACACTGGGCAGTGCTCAACTTCCTGGCCAGTTGAGTGCCACTGTCCCCTCCCCCCATGATGGCACAGCTTTGGAAATCAATTGTCTCCAAGTGGAAGTGGAGGAAGCAGTGACAAGGTGCAGAGCTGATGGCACTCGGGCTAGTTTAACAAGCGGCTCGTTCCTGTACTGCAGTGCAGCCTCGGGCCAGGGAATTCACTGTCGGCAGCCATAGAGGATTGGCATATTACAGCTTGCCGGATTCCATTTCACAGGCTGCCGGCCTGTGGCTGGCAAGGTAGCCCCCTCCAGCTCACACTCGCATTGTTTGTGCGCACAGAGCGTCTGGAAAATTTCCCAGCAGGCCCAGCTCTCTGCAACTGCAAATGCTGGACGAGCTTAAAAAAACCCCAGCAGCTGAGTGCAAAGCGGGGCCCTGGCTCTGGCCCCGGCCCCGCTTGAATGAACGAAAGCCCCACTGGGGTTGGATTACAGGCTTTAAATGCAGCAAGGCCAGTAATTTGGCTCAGGCAGATGGAAGCTTTTGGCCGTCTCCTGTCTCTTTGTTTAACTGAGTTTACAAACCTCGCCGCCCGCCAACCGAGCAGGGGGATTCTGCTGATGGTGCTGGGCAGAGATGCAGGATGGGCAGCGCAGCATGCGTGTCAATGGACTATCCTGGGGCAGGTTTGGCATTGTCTCCTCCCCCACAACCTGAACCTGGGTGCGCCCTGCTCCAGGTGCCACGTGGCTGGAGCAAAGGGGGTCCTGCTGTTAGCGCGGGGCCTGGGACAAACCATTTCAACTCCTTCTCCAGCACGGAAGGAAGGTCTGTGGATTTTGCATTTGTTTCGGGCCACTTTGACCTAGCCTCATGTGCCCCATGGAGTGCTCCCTCTGTTTCTGGAGCTGCCATCATGTCTAGGGAGAACCTCACCTATGGCTCAACTGGCTCTAGCCACAGGGGATGCCCAGACGCAGTTCACCCCGGCCTGTTTCTTCCTGGAGAAGGTTACAGTAGATGCTCGCTACGTTCACCCCACTTTGCAACAGCTTCACAAACTGCTCCTGACTCCTCTTCTAATCCTTGAGTTTCCTTTGTCCTACATCCAGCTCCTTCCCTGACCTGTGTGGGTTGGCAGAGCTTAGCACATCACCTTAGGTCATGGCAGAACTGCATATCGCCTGCAGCTTTGAGAGGAGCCAGGGAGCCCATCCCACAGCACCGTGCTGCCCTGCCAGGAACGTGGGTGGGAGATGTTGTTGGCTCATGTAGGGACCGTCCAGAGGCATTTCCCAGAGCCATTTTGTGGAAGAAGAAGGGGCTAGCTTCCAAATTCAAGGGCCTAGAGTCAGACACTGGGCCTGTGTAGCTCTGACACACTGGACAAGGGGCCTTTGTAACTAGTTTCCCCAGCACCGGTAGCCACTGTATGAAGCTGAGGGATGTTTCTGCCATTCCCACTGACAGTGGGGCAATGGAGGGGAGAAGGAGGCCCTTCATTTTTAAAATCCTTGTGGATTTCTTTTGAGGCGAAGAGTGGGCCATGACTGGGTCTTTGACCCCCAGCTAGCCTCTTCCTCAGCCATGCCAGACATCTGGCTTTGGCTTGAGACTTGAGGCTCTCAAGATGGCCTCCAAAATGGCAGGCTCCTGGTGTGCTGGAGCCAGGGTTGCTGTGTGGGCCATGGTGGCTCTGCGGGCAGAACAGTGCCACTGCTCCCTCGTGGGGATGAGGAGAGGGACAGGCCCTGCCAAGCCGGCAAAGCGAGGCTAGTGCCGTCTGGTGCCCTGTGTCAGCCCCAGACCATTCTCATTGTATGGAAAGTGGTTTTCCCAATGACAGACAGAGCTGTGGCAGTGAGGCTGGAGCTGGGCAGGGCCAGGCTCCGTACCCTCCGTGGCAGGCAGGCTGGAACTGGGCGGGCCCAGGCTCCGTACCCCCCGTGGCAGGCAGGCTGGAACTGGGCGGGCCCAGGCTCCGTACCCCCTGTGGCAGGCAGGCCGGAGCTGGGCAGGGCCAGGCTCCATACCCTCCGTGGCAGGCAGGCCGGAGCTGGGCGGGTCCAGGCTCCGTACCCCTCGTGTCAGGCAGGCCGGAGCTGGGCGGGCCCAGGCTCCGTACCCCCGTGGCGGTCAGGCCGGAGCTGGGCAGGGCCAGGCTCTGTACCCCTCGTGGCAGGCAGACATGCTCCCAGCGCACCACACACTATGGGACCTCTTACATCCCCCCAGCCAAGGTGCTACGCCCAGGGCCTCACACAGGAGCAAGGCAATTAGCATGCAGACTCTGTTTGCCAAGTGTAGCAGTACGGATTAGCCACATCTTACACACACATTAGCCAAGGGCTAGCGCCTCAGTCCCTCCGTCTGTCTCATGCACGCACACAGCGGGGACAAGCCCATCTCTGGGAGGGGGAGCCGCACTGAGCAAGCATGGGAGACGTCCACCCCTCTCTGTCAGGGACAGGTTTCTCAAGCCCCAGGCCGGTGTCGGAAACCTGAAACTCCTGGAGTCATTTATGGAATGGGGACGCTCGGGAATCAGGAGGTGGGAGGGCCCCACAGAGCTGGTGACAGGAGGGTTACAGAATTTGCCAGGAAAGCTCTAGCAGTGCATCTCATGCCCTAGTTTGCCAACTTCTTCCAACTGCCAGCGACAGCAACAGAAAGAAGAGTCCTGAGGCGCTAGCAGCTGGCAAAGCTCCTGCCATATGGGAGTCCTGGCTCGGGGCAGTCTCCAGTGGGCAAAAGAGGGAGCACGCGTCTGGCCCACTCAGACGTCTTGCATCCCCCTCTCCTTGAAGAGCAAAACCTCAGAGGGTGAATCCCAGCCAAAGGGGTTCACTGCAGTCCGCAGCACCCAGCACCCAGCCAGACAATCAGACGGGGCAGCTTGGCAAGAGAAAGAAGTGGGGCCAGAGGATCATTAGGCAACAAATGTCAAGCTAACTAGTTTTGAGAGGCAATGGCTGCATGATCTCAAGAGAGAGCAGAAATGAATAGTCGGATCTGGGGGAGAAAGCCTTGAGTTACAGACAGAGGAGCCTGGAGGAGAAGGGAGCTAGATGGTTTTGAGAGAAAAGGAGCTGTAGTGATGGCCTGGCCGGTGAGAGGCAGAACAAGAACTAGGGACTGAAAGCTGAAGCCAAACAAATCCATGAATTTTCAGCAGTGAGGGGGATTAATTGTGGGAACAAATTGCCAAGGGGAGTGACGGATTTTCCATCTCTCAGCGTCTTCACATCCTGGCTGGCTGCCTTTCTGGATGGTAACAGACACTAGTTACTGGGCTCAGCACAGAGGTAACTCGGTGAAATTCTCTGGCCTGTGAAATACAGGAGGTCAGACTAGAGGATCTAATGGTCCCTGTTGGCCTTGGACTCTATCAGTCTATGAATCTTCTATCTCCTTATCTCTGCAGGGAGAGACGATGGGAGATAGATTCATTCATCGCTTTAAAAGGCCAGGAGGGACCATTACAACTCTTCAGTCTGACACCTGCACACACCAGCCCCTGGATGCTGCTTCCCTCCCCGGAGACAGAGGCGTGAGCGCTAGTGATTTAGGAAGTGCTGTGGCAGACTCAGGAGAACGTGAGCAGCGTCTGGGGAGCGGAATCCAAAGACTGAGGGAAAGAGAGGAGACCGTGGCTCCCTACTCGTGTCTGAAGGGAGCGGTGGGGAACGCAAACCCCTGGTGAGGGAAACCAGGCTCTGCACAGAATCTCTGCTGGTGAGAAGTCTCAGCGTCTATCAGAACCGATGTGCCCTGGGCTTGCCCACTGAACTGTACCCGGATGGGACAAGCTCTCCACATTGTCTCCAGCCCCCTGGCTCCCAGCTCCACTCCCATTTTGATGGATGTGGCACCGTAGTCTGCATCAGAGCCATCTTGGCCTGGAGAAGGGCAGTTCTCATGGGCAGGCAGATTGCCTTGCACAGGGATAGTTCTTTCAGGTGCATTTCCCAGCTCCTAGCACACACACGCCTTTTCAGACACTAAGTCCAGCCCTCGGCTGACCTGCTGTATGCGTTTGGGCTGCCTTTCCGCCCTCAGGCGCGAACTGAAACCCTGCCTGAGTCTCTGTCCTGGATGTGCCCTCATGGTCGATGGCTGTCCAGGAACAGTAAATGCTCTAGAAATGTGATCCTGAGAAATAAACCAGAGTGGGGTGGAGGGGAGAGAGAGAGAAACTATACAATTCCTGTCCTACATGGGAGAGGAGACCCCCCCGGGTGCTCAGTACACTTTCAGGCTCCCTGGGCAATGCTGAAGTAAGCTACGTCTACACTCCGAGCTAGGGCTGTGCTTCCCCTGCTCGTGTGCACGTACTCGTGGGACCTGGACGGGAGCTAGTGAGAGGACACTTAGCAGTGTAGACGCAGTAGCATAGGCAGTGGCAGCAGAGCCAGGGCTGAGTCGTGTGAAGTACAAACCTGCCCGAAAAGGGTGGTATAATGCCTGCACTGCCCCCGCCCATGCGACCGTGGCTACACTAGACTCACACTAGCGCACAGGGAGCCTCGTCTGTGGGCACAAGCCGGGGAATCACACTCCTAGCTCATAGTGCAGACAAAGCCTAAGAGTTTATGCTGCACCCATCACCATGGTATCCAGGCACGAAGGGTCTGGCTAAACGGCAGCTGGGTAAACAGACATGCACGATCCTACGAACTCTGCTGGAGCTAGCATGCTACAAACAGCAGTCTGGCCGTGGCGGACTGGGTGGTGGTTCAGGCTGGCCATCCGACTACAATCTCAGCCGCCCCCGGGGTCTGTGTGGCAGAGGGCACAAGGGGAGTAAAGGGTTTTACAGGGATCTCCTGGGTCTGATGTCTACATAACAGTGTGCCAAAGGGTAACATGGGAGTCTCTCCCAACAGCCAGTAAGGCACTGGTCATTACGTATGGTGATATTTAAGGAGTTAGGCATCTATGCTGAAAATGCTGTTCTGACAGTGTGTAAGTTAAGATTGGCCACCAGAGGATGATAAGCAGGTTCTGCTCAGGCAGGGGATATCAGATGTTTATTTCTCCCTGACTGTTTTTTATGTATCTTCCAAGGTAAGTCTATTTGCCTACGGAGCCACCTGCTAACCTAGACTGTGAAGTCAACAAGAGATCACAAAATCTACAGGAAAGGACACACAGCAGGAGGGTGTCCTGTTTATCACTATGATCAAAGAAGTAGTCTGGTATATCAGGAGAATGCAAGGAGCCACACAGTATCCTTCACCTGGGGGACAAGCTGCCAGCGTGCTTGTCTTACTGACGGAGAGTCACAGAAAGCCTGGCTGTCAAACGCTGGGAGAAAGACTTTGGGTGAGCTAATTTATTAGAGAGGGAAGTGTCTTGTTAGTTCAGTCTAGGCGTGGGCAGCGTTATGATTTTATTTTACATGTAGCCATGTGTTTATTTGTTACTTCCCAAATCTCTGTTCTTTGCTAATTACACTTATACTTATTTTCACTATAACCAAAGCTAAGTGCTGGGAGCTGAGCAGAGCTCGTGAGCGGGGAGTACAATGGATCTGGGAACTCTGACAGTGTCCAGTGGACCAGGGCTGGACACTCCAGGGGGCTGCCGGGAGGGCCCCAGGGTTGGAACGTGCCTATCGCTAACCTGCAGAAGGATGGCAGAGCCTCTAGAGGCTGAGAGAGGCGTGTGCTGCCCATGGCTGGTGGAGCCAGGGAGCTGACCCATGACAGGCACAGAGCAGGCTGTGCCCTCACGGCCACACTGCTGTTTTTAGCGCTTTAGCTCCAGCAGAATTAGCACGTGTGTGTTTCCCAGGCAGGGAAGTGCGCTCCCAGTGGCCACGTACCCTATGAGAAAGCAATCTGGGATGTGCATTGGGGTGCGTTTGTGACACCCTGACTGCAGTCTGGGCTGCTGCCTGTCCCAGGTCTCTTCTTGGACATCTGTTCTCAGCCAAGAGCCCCTAGCCCCAGAGTTACTCCTGCCCTCTTGCTCGGAGTGACACAAGAGGGGCACATTAAAGGGATGTGTTCTAGAAGAACTAGCTGTTTTCATTCTCCCGATCATTGGGAGCTCCTGTTTCCTCCTCTGTATGCTTCACTCCATTCCCTCACGGTCCTGAGCCAGGGTCTGATATATCTCTGGCGCTACAAAGGGCTGTTTGGGACACATCCCAGAAAGGGGCCGTTCCTCCCTGGTGCTCCACAACCCACCCCAAACCACCCAGATTGTGCACCAGGACAGAGGTTCTGCAGGTGCTAAAAACAGAGGAAACCAGGACACGCAAAAGGGTGGCTCTTGAAATATCACGAGCAAGCAGCATGTTGTCCTGTACATCCTGGACCACAGCACATCACAGACACAGCATCCCCGTGGCACATCACGGATGTAGCGTCTCTGCGGCACATTACAGACACAGCATCCCCCAGAAATAACAGTCCCTGCTGGACGTCACGGACACAGCATCCCCGTGGCACATCACGGATGTAGCGTCTCTGCGGCACATTACGGACACAGCATCCCCCAGAAATAACAGTCCCCGCTGGACGTCACAGACACAGCATCCCCGCGGCACACCACAAACACAGCATTCCCGTGGCACATAATAGACACACTGTCTCCGCAGCCCATCATGGACACAGCATCCACCTGGCACATCATGGACACAGCATCCCCCTGGTACATTATGGATAGAACGTCCCCACGGCAAATCACGGACACAGCGTCCATACAGCACATCACAGACAGAGCATCCCGCGGCACATCACAGACATCGCTTCCCCACGGCACGGCACGCTATGGACACAGCCTTCCCGTGGCACATCACAGATACAGCGTCCCCACGGCACATCATGGAACAGCGTCCCTGCGGCACATAACAGACACAGCGTCCCCCAGAAATAATAGTCCCCGCTGGACGTCACGGACACAGCATCCCCCGGCACATCATGGACACAGCATCCCCATGGCACATGACAGACACAGCGTCCATACGGCACATCACGGACAGAGCGTACCCGTGGCAAATCACGGACATCGCTTCCCCACGGCACGGCACGGCACGGCACGCTATGGACACAGCCTTCCCGTGGCACATCACAGACACAGCGTCCCCCTAGCGTATCATGGAAACAGCGTTCCCATGGCACATCAGAAACACAGCGTCCCCGTGGCCCATCACGGACAGAGTGTCCCCCTGGTACATCACAGACACGACGTCCCCAAGGCACATCAAGGAAACAATGTCCCCCTGGGACATCAGACACGGCATCCCACTGGCACATCATGGAAACAGGGTCCCCGTGGCACATCACAGACACTGCATCCCCCAGCATATCACAGAAACAACATCCCCATGGAACATCACAGACACAGCATCCCTGCGACACATTATGGACCCAGTGTCCCCGCGGCACATAACAGACACAGCGTCCCCCTGGGACATCTCGGACACAACGTCCCCACGGCACATCATGGACACGGCTGTGACAGGTTTGGTCACAGAGATCCCCTTGGGACTGTCACCTGATGTGCTGAAATTATCTTTGAGCCCGTTTTCCCTTTCAGCTTGGGATTTCCAGAACCCTGCCTTGTTGAGCCAGACACGCTAGCCTGCTGCAACACAGACCCAGGGATAGGTCCATGCCCCCAAAGCTGCAGACTTAACTGAAAATGGCTAGGCAGGTTACCTGTCTTCAGCACCCAGACACTCAGTCCCAGTGGGATCCAAACCCCAAATCAATCTGTTTTACACTGTATAACGCTTATACAGGGTAAATTCATAAACTGTCCGCCCTCTATAGCACCGATAGAGAGATATACAAGGCTGTTTGCTCCCCCAGGTATTAATCACTTTCTCTGGGTTTATTAATAAACAACAGTGATTTTATTAAGTATAAAAAGTAGGATTTAAGGGGTTTCAAGTAATATCAGACAGAACAAAGTAAGCCACAAAGCAAAATAAAAAAACAACACCACACAAGTCAAAGCCTAATACATTAAGAAACTGATTAAAGGTAATATCTCACCCTCAAAGATATTCCAATAAGCTTTTTTCACAGACTAGACTCCTTCCTAGTCTGGGCCCAATCCTTTCCCCGGTACAGTCCTTGTTAGTGCAGCAGTCATCTCAGGTGGTAAGCAGGGTTTTTTCATGACTGGCACCCCCCTTTGTCCTATTCCACCTCCTTTTATAGCTTTAGCACAAGGTGAGAATCTTTTGTCTGTGCTTGTCCCCACTCCTGCCTCATCAATGGAAAAGTACAAGGATTAAGATGGATTCCAGTGTCATGTGACATGGTCACATGTAATGTAAGACCCCTAGTCTCCATTCTTCCTGGGTTGGCCCAAATGTACACAGGAAGGTTTGCAGGTAAATAAACCATTTACAACCAATTGTCCTAGTCAATGGGAGCCATCAAGATTCTAAACCACCATTAGTGGCCCACACTTTGCATAATCGCAATAGGATCTCAGAGTTATACTTCATATTTCTAGTTTCAGATACAAGAATGATACATGTATACAAATAGGAGGAAAAATTTCAGTCTGTTATAACCTTTGTTATGATACCTTATAAGAGACCTTTTGCATAAAGCATATTCCAGTTACATCATATTCACACTCATAAGCATATTTCCATAATACATATGGAGTGCAATGTCACAACGGCGTCCCCGTGGCACATTATAGGCACAGCATCCCTCTGGCACATCAGGGATACAGCGTCCACATGGCATATCACATACACAGCGTCCCCACAGCACATCACTGATATAGCGTCCCTACACCCATCAGAGATATAGCGTCCCCCTGGTACATCACAGACACCGGGTCACTGCACCACATCACAGACATAGCGTCCCAGTGGCACATCACAGACACAGCATCCCCACGGTACATCTCGGATGCAGCGTCCCCCTGGCACATCACGGACATACCCTCCCCATGGCACAACACAGACACAGCGTCCCCGCGGCACATCAGAGACAGAGCATCCCCACCGCACATCACAGACACAGCGTCCCCAGGGCACATCACAGACACAGCGTCCCCAGGGCACATCACAGACAGAGCATCCCCACCGCACATCACAGACACAGCGTCCCCACCGCACATCACAGACACAGCGTCCCAACGGCACGGCACAGACACAGCGTCCCCGCGGCACATCACGGACCCAGCGTCCCCGCGGCACATCACGGACCCAGCGTCCCCGCGGCACATCACGGACCCAACGTCCCCGCGGAACATCACAGACCCAGCCTCCTGTCTAGGCTGATTCCCCACTCTGGCACTTTGAGTGCAGAAGGTGGGGGCCCCACAAAGATTTTAAGAATTAATACCGGCCACTCCAGGCTTATATTAAACTCCCAAGGTTACCGCTTCTTTCTGACCTTGGATGGGCAGATGCTGCCACCACCCAAGTGCAAAAACCCCTTTGGACCCAGGAAGGAGCACTTGGGAATTCCCCCCTGTGGAGTACCCTCAAGCCCTTTCTCACACACCCCTCCCCGGGGAAGAGCTGTGAAAGAAAACAAAGGAAATCAGCTGTTGCCACCAGCTAATTAAACCACATGTGCACAAACCTCTTAAGACATCAAATATCCAATCTGGTTCTTAAAAAGGGTAAATTTTATTAAAACCAAAAAGAAAGAAAATACATTTGGAACTTAGGCTTTTGCTAGATTAAAAAAAACCCACTTACAAAATGTAAACATCAAGAATAACCTTCTTGAGGTCCAGCTTAAAGGTTACAAGCAAAACAAAAGCATTTGGGGTCTACACAGAGGAGATCCAAAAGCCAATAAGAAATAAACAGAAATAAACCTAATTGTGTCTTCCTAGACATTCCCTAAATTACGTACATATCTGGGGTTTCAGATAAGCAATCTTCAGGTATGTTCTGATGGTTTTTCATACCTGACTTAAAGCTTCTCACAGCGTAACTGCTGGCCTGTTCCCTGGAGAACCACAACACAGACAAAGGGAAGTTTTTTCCCAATTTTCCCAGTTCTAGCCTCCCATTGGCTCTTTTGGTTGGGTGCCCACTCCTTTCCTTTTACCTGTGAGCTTGTTAACCCTTTACAGGTAAAGCAAGCAGAGAACAGCTAATAAGAGGAATTTTACAGCTAACTGGCTGGCTGGGTGTCCATAAAAGGGAGCAACCTCCTCCCCTTCATTTATCACACCTCGGCATGGCATGGCCACAGCGTCCCCACGGCACATCACAGACACAGCGTCCCCGTGGCACATCTCGGATACAACGTCCCCACGACACAACACAGACACAGCATCCCCATGGCACATCACAGACAGCATCCCAGTGGCACATCATGGACACAGCGTCCCCGCCGCATATCATGGACACAGTATCCCCCAGCATATCACAGTCACAGTGTCCCTCTGGCACATCAGGGACACAGCGTCCCCGCGGCAGATCACAGAAACAGTCTCCCCACGACACAGCATGGTACAGACACAGCTTCCCTGCGACACATCTTGGATACAGCATCCCCCTGGCACATCACAGACACAGCGTCCCAACTTCATGACACAGACACAGCGTCTGCGCAGCACATCACAGACAGAGTGTTCCCGCAGCACATCATGGACACAGCGGCCCCACAGCACGTGACAAACACAGCATACGCGCGGCACATCACGGACACAGCGTCCCCACCGTACATTCTAAACAGAATGCGACCGAGCAGCAGGGCAATCCAGCATGGGAATTTCAGAAATGTTTGTTGCATGGTTCTTCCCATTGCAAAGCCACTAAGAAACCCCAGGGACATTGTGACTGCGATTTTGGTTCATGTTTCAGCAGGAAACTTGCAGACCTTCTTGGATCATTAAATCTCTTTGTTTGGTCCATGTTTTTGTACCTACTTGCTATCTTGCAATGTGGCGTGAAAGTGGTGGTGAAAAGTGTGGGGTTGAGAGCCGTGCATGTACACAAGAGTGCCATCTGCAATCCACCCAGGGCTGGCCAGGGCAGAAGGGGCACAGGGCCATGGTGCCACCCCAGCCACTGTAGGAGTGGGAGCCCCAAGGTTCTGGGAGCCCCAAGGAGTGTTGGCGGAAGGTGCCCTCTCTTCAGCTTTCACTCCAGCAAAGAAGCAGACAGATTCTGGTCCTGGCCTCTGCAAACCTTTGCTGACAATGCAGCATCCTGTGCAAAACAGGGAACCTTGGTGGTAACAAATCTGCAGATCCTTATAGACATCTGGGCATGCTCTTTGGGGCCCCATTTCTTCTGAAGGAAGCTGTTCCCAAACAGTAATCTTTGGTCCATAGGCGCCAACTTTCCCTGGCGCCGGTGGGTACTCGTGCCCTCCCCGCCCCGACTCCACCCTTTCCCCGCCCCCATTCCAACCCCTTCCCCAAATCCCCGCCCCGGCCCCGCCTCTTCCCCAAGCGCGCCGCGTTCCCCCTTCTCCCCCATCCCTCCCAGCCACGCAAAACAGCTGTTTCGCAGCGCAAGCGCTGGGAGCGAGGGGGAAAAAGCGGGCACGCGGCGCGCTCAGGGGAGGAGGTGAGCTGGGTGGGGGGGCGGGGAGCTGCCGGTGGGTGCAGAGCACCCACCCACTTTTCCCTGTGGCTCATTCGAACATTGTGTGTTTCAACACAGCCACACAGAAGGTCATCCATCAGGAACAAAGAATGTAGGTCATACTTATAGAATGGGGGACTGTAGCAGAGGAAGGTCTGACATGATCCAGTGGCTGGAAGCTGAAACTAGACAAATTCAGACTGGAAATAAGGTGTAATTAGCCACTGGGAAAATGTACCAGGGTTGTAGCCATTTTTAATTCAAGATTGGGTGGTTTTCTAAAAGCTCTAACTAGGAGTTATTTTGGGGAAGTTCTCTGTGTTCTACAGGTCAGACGAGATGATCACAATGGTCCTGTCTGGCCTTGGAATGACACGGAAGAGGGCTGAGGGGTTAAGATGGAAACCAAGAGAACATGAGCTCCCAGTGTGATTCTGTGCTCAGAGGAACAGCACAATTTTGGGCTGTGTTGCCAGCACACAGAGCATTGACAAGACCAGTACTGGGACAGTGTGTCCAATTACTTCAAAAAGGATGTTTCAAAGAAGTCCCAGAAAAGAGCTACAGGAATGATTCAAGGTCTGGAAAACCTGCCTTAGACCCTTCCTCTCTCACAATCTTCTGCAGCCACAGGTGGATCTTCAGCTGCAGGTGAATTCTCAGAAGTTTTTTCCAATCCCTGCCTGTGCTTTTGCTCAGCCTGGAACCCTCCCCTCTGCCCGAAAGTCAGCCTAGGACCCAGAGCGCGGCTGCTTCTCTCCCACCCCTTTCTGCCTCAACACCTTCCTGAGAGACAACAGGTGTCTCCCCTCTCTAAACCAGCTCCCCTGCTCCTGGGCTACCCCTCTCGCACTACGGTCACTGTGATGTCATCTCCTTCTGCAATGCCATTCCTCTGGCTCTGGCTCTCAGCCCACACCCTGCTTCCTCTGTAAGGGTTTCCTCCGTCCCCTCTGGGGCTGTTCTCCCATCTGGGATGCTAAAGAAGCTACCGTGCCTGAAGTCAGCCAGCGCCATCTGCTTGCCCTCAGAGTCTCCCTGGAGCAGGCTGGCTCTCCTTGTGCCATTCAAACCACAGCAGTTTCATGGCTTTGTCTGCCCCTGCCTGGCTGCTGTGTGAGCACCGTACCGTGCTGCCCAGCACCTGATATTATCACGTAAAGGAGCGTCAGTGAACTATCGATACAAAGGCGACAGGCGGGCTCAGTCTAGGGAAGCAATCCAGCTCCCAGTCCCGCCCTCCGAGCTGCACCGTTCAATGACTCCAAGGCCAAAGCCACCCATGGCTGGCGGTGCTTTGTCAATACTGCTGAGGCAAGAATGAAGGCGAGCAGGTAGCTGCCGTGGTCGCTGGGAAGGGATTGCTCAGCCCCTGCAGGAGGCGGCAAATAGCCCGTCACACATTCAATCCTCCTCTTAGGCTCCCATGAAAGCGGAGAACAAGCCCCAGGTGGGGACCGAGCCTGGAGCCTCTCCTCGCAAAGGCAGACACGCATCCAACCGGCGTTCTTGTCTCCATTGCTGCCCTTGAGCCAACCTCTCCCCTCCCCCATCTCTCCTCTCCCTGCCGCAGAGTACCCTCCTTTTCCTGGCTTCCCCCCTTTCCCCAGCTCCCTGTTGTATCTTTGTATCTACAGCTTCTGTTACCAACTGCTAATGAGGTACATCAAGGCTGCCAGACTAGGCTGAGCGTAAGCAAAAGAATTCAGAGCCTCTAATTACAGAGGAATTAGCGAGCAGGCAGTTACTGTTTAGCGCTAATGAATGGCTACATTAAGAGAGGCAACACACAGCCTGGGAAGTGTGAGCCCCGATAATAAGGGAGTGTCAAACAAGGGAAGCACAAGAGGAGGATCCAAGGCTCTGAAAGGAGGCAACTAAAAAAAACTCAATTCGCAATTTCATCCGCCTCAGCTGCTTGTTCTGCAGAGGTGGAAATGTTCACAGTTGGGGCATTAATGTAGCGATTGCAGCGCTTAATTGCAAGGTGTGAAATCAGAGCGTTAAATAGCTTCTAAACACTGGAGGAGCCTCTCGGAGGGAAAGGGTTAGCTCTCTCCCAACTAGAACAGAAATAGACACATTGCCCACATGTCCTACACACACCCCCAAAGTCCTACCCAGAAAGACCCCTGGCACAGCCAAGCCGTGCCCACGCTATTTCTCTCCCAGCACACAGATACACTGTTCACACTCAGGCCCGCTCACACGCACAGCTCAGCCAGGCACACCAGCACACAGATCTGGATGCTCACGCACGCTGATGCTGACCCGGTACCGGCCCACCAGTTGAGTTATGAGCTCAAGCCACAGTCCAACTGACCCAAACCAAAAACCCCTGAGATCCTGGAGACTCCTGGACTCTGGCCCGAGGGAGCAGAATGGAACTGCCCTTGGAGTGGTGCTTCTTATTAGCAATTGTCTGTGGCAATGATCCCCTGCGACATCATCTTGCGAGAGCTGCTGAATGCGGACCTGGCACTCCCTGTGCACCCCACCCCTCCCACCAGCCCCTCCACCTTAGCGCTGCAGCTCCGGCTACCGGAGCATTGGCAGCACTCGCAGAGAGGCCAGACCAGAGAGAGTGGCAATGCAAGCTCCCCACAACGCCCTGCCAGGTGACCGCTGCAGCCCATTGTTTGGATTACTGTAGTGCCTCGGAGCCCAGGGACAGACAGGCCCCCGCTGTGCTAGGCCCTGTACAAACACACACAAAAAGAGTCTCTTTGCTAGGACAAGGGATGTTTTCCCTGTGCTTGGGGAAATGGGCTGGTCACTGACCATCCCTCGGGTGGGACAGGCTTTTGGTCACCACCAATGTGACCAGGAAGCGAGAGGCTCCTGACTCCATTCCCATCCCTGAGCCTCAGCCTGGCTCAACAACAGACAGCGCAATTCCTTACCGGCCTGGTTGGTGGTGATATTGACTGAGGCAAACTGTGGGGAGAAGGGGCTCTGGTCGGTGACCCCGTTCACGGCCTGGATCTCAAAGGTGTACTGGGTGTGGGCCAGCAGGTCACTGATGTAGATGCGGGGCTCTGTCAGGCCCAGCTGGCGTGGGGAGAACTGCACGTTGTCCCCACAGCGGGTGCAGGCGCCGCGCCCCGAGCCGCAGCTCTTGCAGATGATATTGTACACCAGGTCCTCGCGGCCCCCGGAGTCCCGGGGTGGGGTCCACTCCAGCATCAGCGACGTCTCGTTCACACTGGAGATCACGGCCTGGGGGGCGGACGGGATGGCTGGGCGGGAGAGGGAAAGAGAGAGAAAGTGAGAGTCCGTGACCCCTGTCACCATGGGGCAGGGCGCACATAGGCTCATCAGCACGTTTCTGATGAGCCCAGACTGAGAAGGGAGATGGAAGCTGCTACCTGCCAAGGCTCTGTTTCCCCGCTTCAGGAACACCCATGGACTACCAGCTCCACCCCCTCCACAGAGTGGTGTGCAGTTCCCACCCCCAGCGCCCCTTCTGGACGAACACCAGCCCGCCTACTGAACGGTTAGCGAGTCCCCAGACTGGGTTCAAGCCATCTCTGTGAACCTTCCCATTCCTCCTGCTGATAACCAAGGGGAGGCTGTGCTGCGGTGCCCGGTCGGTGCCCGCCCTTAGCTCAGCGCCCCCTAGGTGCTAGGGATGTAGGAGATAGCAGATCTTGACAGGGAAGTAGAGGAGGACAGCACTTCCAGCAGTATTTCATTGTAACTCGAGTCTGCATGGTACAGATCTGGGCACCTTTAACATAATTACTGGTCGTATGTATATCACTGCCTATTAGATCACCACTCACCTGAGTGAGTCTTTTTCAAAAGCCTTTTTGCTCCCCCTTGGACATGCATTTGGAAGGGGATTGTTCTGCTATTTGCCATAAGCCACAGTGGCATTTGGAAGGGGATTGTTCTGCTATTTGCCATAAGCCACAGTTTCCAAGCCCAGGTGGCTACAGTCAGGCCCTACCATCTAGATTCAGCCCCCGGAGGGAAGTTATTTCAGTGCCTAACCTGGCATGCAGGAACCTGTGTTTCTGCATCCTTAGCCTATGCCAGACGCACACTGGGAGATGCCCAGCTCACCCTGGGCACCCAGGAATGCTGGGAAGGGAATGCCACGTGTGGGCATGACAGCTCACAGGAGGTTAGTTCAGTGCTCTCGGGGGCTCTGAGGACACCAGCCTTTTACCCAGTGCCTGACAGATACCTGCTCCAAATGAGATAGGTTTCATCCATGGGGCCTTACTCACTCTGGATGAAATCAGGAGCAACCCTAGAGAAGTCCACAAAGTGACCCTGGTGTAAAACCAGCCTGCACAAGAAGACAAGCAGGCCCACAGCTCCAGCACTCAAGGGCCCCACTCCAAGGGTGTGGGCAAGTGACCAGAAGGGGAGACTTTAAATCCCCTAAGGCCACTCTGTTAGCACCCCTGCCCTCCCTGCAGCTCAGTCACTCGCAGCGGGCCTTGATTTAAATCAGCGAGCAGGAAACCTTAATTTAAATCTGTGATTTTCATCTGGTTTTGCAGTTCTACTATTTAGTTATTTTCCTTGAAATGGTTTTCTCTCATTGGTTGACATAACTATGAAAACTTGCTGATTTGCAAGCAAAGACAGCCTATATACTAAAGGTGGTGCTTCTTTTTGCTAACCAGGATGATACGCTGCACTAACCACAGTTATTTACACAACAATCGCTTATCATATATTGCTTCAGATTCTTATGACATTTGTTAATAAGCTAGAAAATGGTGAATGACACATTTCTTATTTACTACATGCTAATTGTTTACTCGGAGTTGTGTCAAGCTGCATTTCGTTGGAAACTGGAATTCAATTAAAAATTGTTTATATTAGTGAAGTAAAACGACCTTAACTCTGCTCGATCCATTAAAAAAGGAAGGTTATCAAAGTGACAATTAAAACTTTGACCCCACATGGCCAGTGCCCCTAAGGCTCAGGGTGAAAGCAGCTCTGTGCATTTGCTGTTTGCCTTCCGGGTATGGGCTTGTGGGGTGTTAACCTCTTGAAAGAATCCTCGTTAGGCTAATTGGAGGCAACAGCAGCCAGGGAAGAGGCTGTGTGTTGTGCTCCCAAAAATGTAAATAAAAAGTGGGGAAGAAGGAAATTTTCTCCCAATACTAGAAGGAAAGATGAGAAAGCGTGAAGACAACTAGCGAATCCATCCTAGCAGGAAACGCTATACATCTGCTGGAGTGGGGACAGGGCAGGACCCTAACATTTCATGGGCTAAGAGGGACTGGGAAACTCCAGGAACAGCTCGTGAAAAAAAACGTTCAGCACAATTCACCCTCACCATGTGCACACCCCTGAGCTGGGGGGCTGCCTGGCCCTCTGCAGCCACGAGTGGAGACGCTGACTGCAGTGATTAGAGCAGGGGACAGGACAACTGGGTAAGAGCAGGCAGTCATCTGCTGGAAGAGATGATGGCATTGGCCTCCTTTAGGAAGCATGTTCAGCTCCAGGCAGGCAGGAGACATGCACTGTGCTAATGGGATTTGCTGGACTGTGTTTTTTTGCATTGAGTCATTTAAATTGAGGAGATTACACTAAAGAGTTTCTAATGTGGCTCCTTCATAGACCCCCTCATCAGGAACCCAAAACCTATCCCTAATCACAGCCCAACCTAAACACGACACTAGCTCGAACTACAGCCCAGCCCTAACCCAACGCTGACCCTAACCAGAGCCTAGCCCTAACCCAACACTAACCCTAATCCTAACTAGAGCCTAGCCCTAACCCAACGCTAACCCTAACCAGAGCCTAGCCCTCAGCCAACGCTAACCCTAACCAGAACCTAGCCCTAACCCAACACTAACCCTAACTAGAGACTAACTCTAACACAACGCTAACCCTAATCCTAACTAGAGCCTAGCCCTAACCCAACGTTAACCCTAACCAGAGCCTAGCCCTAACCCAACACTAACCCTAACTAGAGACTAACTCTAACCCAACGCTAACCCTAATCCTAACTAGAGCCTAGCCCTAACCCAACGCTAACCCTAACCAGAGCCTAGCCCTCACCCAACACTAACCCTAACCCTAACCAGAGCCTAGCCCTAACCCAACACTAACCCTAATCCTAACTAGAGCCTAGCCCTAACCCAACGCTAACCCTAACCAGAGCCTAGCCCTCAGCCAACGCTAACCCTAACCAGAACCTAGCCCTAACCCAACACTAACCCTAACTAGAGACTAACTCTAACCCAACGCTAACCCTAATCCTAACTAGAGCCTAGCCCTAACCCAACGTTAACCCTAACCAGAGCCTAGCCCTCACCCAACGCTAACCCTAACCCTAACCACAGCCTAGCCCTCACTCAACGCTAATCCTAACTAGAGCCTAGTCCTAACTCAATGCTAACCCTAACCCTAAGTATAACATATTCCTAAACAAATAGTAACCCTAATGCTAACTCTAACTACAAACTAGCCCTAGCCCACCATTAACAATAACAGTAGCCCTAACTGCAACCTACCCCTAATTCTAACTACAACCTCAACTTAAGACTGACACTATTTTTAACCAGAACCTTAGGACTAACATTGAACCAAACCCTAACTCCAACTAACTCCCTCTGCTTGAGAGCTCCAGGCATTCTAGCCCCTAATGAGACGAAGGTGTGTGCGCTAGCTGCCCACCTGATCCCATGGGGTCAGGACCCTCGGCTACAGTCTCCATAGACAGTCCCTGACTGCACCAATACCTTCACAGGCGGCGGGGGGGGGGGGGGGGGGGATGTGCAGTTCCAGTTTGGGACAGTTTGTTAGACGCCAACAGGCAATTTGAAATAGTTTCATCCCTGCTTCAGGGCCTGTACCATCCCATGGCCTTTCCCCACACCCCCGGGTGGTTACGTACTGGTGCACGGCATATCCAGGGGGTCGGAGTCTGCCCGGTAATATCCATTTCGGCACACGCAGTTGGTGGCCCCTTCCGAAGTTGTCCTGCTGTTAATTGGGCAGTGAATGCACCCTTCGTCCCCTTGGCTGGCCTTAAACGTCCCCGATGGGCAGCCTGGAAAAGAAGTGAGAACAACATTTGGTGAGAGGAAAGCCCAGTGGAGTGGGGAGACAGGCAGGGAGGAGGCTGCCTGGGTTCTGCTGGAGCTGCTGGACAACATTCAGGGGATTTCAAGATCCGAAGCCAAAATCTAACCATTTAAAACAAACAAACAATCAAGCAGGAGAAACAGCAGCTGGTTTGAACATTTCCAGGATGGGCTCCCAGTTACTCGGCAGTACGGTTAGGACTTTAAAGAGGACCTGACTCCATAACTCCATCTCCTTGGTTCTGCCCATTATGCCATTGTTAATGCCTGGATGCCGCAGTTATGTTCTGTGACAGCCCCCAGCTGAGACCTGAACCTGCAGATCCCTAGGCAAGAGTTCTCCCACTGGAGCTAAAGGAAATGCACTAGGAGTGGTGACGGCCTTGCATCAGGTCTCCATCCCCCAGTGGGAGGAGCGTTACAATGGTTGCTGGGAATGCATGGCAGGCTGAAGGTTGAGACCGGGATGTGAATTATGGCAAATAATAGTTGTGATGGAAATCGAGAAATTACTGCCAAATAACTTATCCAACAAAAAGCCCTTGTAGGTCATGGAACCCCACTGGTTGATTCCTGCACCCCTGGCATCAGACTCCTAAATGTGGACTGTAGTGACCCATCTGTATTGCTCTGCGTGTCTATTGCTGATTTTGTGCTGTTAACTTGTTGTGTAGCGAAGGGGATGGCAGACGCTGTCTGCAGTGAAATACAATAAATAAAAACATTTCCCATTTCACTTTATCAGAATGAATTCTTGAAATCAGTGATTTCTATAGAACATCTTCCACTCTGCCAAGGGTCGGAAGGATGAGAAAAAACAGCCCAAGAAGGAGGTTACAGCCTGGGACTTGTCAGAAATTTTCTGTCAAAACATTATTTCTGCGGAAAATTAGGATTTCCACTAAACAAAAGGTTTTGTGAAAGGTTTCTGCTTTCCTCAAAAAATTTCCATGTTCATCAGCAAACCAACCCCCCAAAAAACGTTTGGGTTTCAACAGTTTTCAATGAAAAATTTTCAGTTTTCATTTTTTCTTTACAAAAAGTCAAAGTTTTCCACAGAAAACCATCCCCTTTTCCAATGATCTCTGTTACCAACTCCCTTCTCTCCACTCGACTGAGCATCTCCAGTGAGAAGCGGGCTTCTCCTTCCAGGCTCTTGGATCTTCACCCCCTCCCCCTCCAACCCGCTAGGGTGGCTCCACTGCTGACCCAACTTCCAGCACACATTTGATTGCAAACCCATCACCGAGAGGGCTGAGCTGTGGGGAGCGAGGATGGCCAATGGAGGAGCAACGCCGGCTCCATAGATAAAGTTGCTGCAGTTTCTGTGTTTAGCCCCATTTTGAAGCTGCAATCAACACGCAGAGTTTGATCGGTCTGAAATTCCAGGCCCAGGGTAGTTTGTGGTGCAAACAGGCCCCTTCCCCTGCAGACAGTATCCACAGGAGACCCATGCCACTGACTGAGCCTGCTGAAATCTAGTCCAGCTCCAAGAGCTGAAACTGAAAACATTCCTGGAGGTTGGGTCTGGCTCTGTGGAGAAGGCAAAGGGCCCGTTCCGAGTCCTGGCTGGCTCCCAGCTGCACAGAGCCAGCTCTCTCACCCCCAAATGCCCGGGTACTTAGGGGAGGAGCATCGGCTGTGGTGAGGAACCCCCAGCTCCCTTGTAATGATTCGAGCAAGGAGCAGGTGAGCCAAGAAACCGAGAGGCTGCAGAGAACCGACAGGGTGGGCCGTGCCCTGTGGGCAGGTCTCATCTTATCTACCACAACACACGTTGCCTCTGCCCCATCCCAGATCCCTAGAAAGGGGGGAACCAAGGCTCTAAACACAACTTTGCTGCCTCAGGCTCTCCTGGGTTCTACTCCCAGGCCAGACCCTGCCTCATGGTGTGACCTTGGACAAGTCCCTGCCCCTCCCTGCCTCCGTTTCCCCATCTGTACCAGGAGCCCAGCACTCAGAGAAGCTGATGCTTGCAAAGCGCTATGCAAAAGCACCCTGGCCTGCAACACACCTCCTGGAAGAGAGGGAGATGCCCCCTCCCCTGGTTGGCTGAGCTCAGAAATGGCCAGGTTGGCAGCTCTGTCCTGCACCAGCTAACCCTGCTGGGTGACTCACAACCCCAGATGCCTTCCACCCCTCACTTGCTAAGCTACTAAGCGCCACAGGCCGTACAGCTCACGCCGCGGAGTCATTGGCATCCTGCATGGAGTCCCAGGCCTCCCGTAATGTTGCTAATCTTCACGAACAAGCCGTCATCGACTGATTCCTGCATGTGCCTAGAGATGCGGCCCAGACGGGCAGCTCAGCGCGTCGCTGCCTCAAAGCCCATCTCGCTGGGCGTGGAGTGAGGATTAATTGTACCTGTTCGGAAAGGGAGGCCAAAACCTCTGAGCCCCAGCAAGCCCCATGAGCCCCCGGGAGAGAGACTGGGCACCCTGGCCCAGGGGCTCCGCACCGATCAGCCTGTGACCCAGCAGCTGCACTGGTTAGTTTAAATGTGTCCCCATCCTGTGCCGGTTCCTGGGCACAATCCCCACAGGCAGCCCCTGCAGCAGCCGCGGAAACTCACCTCCCATCGCTGCAGCCCTGCTCCTCCGAATCCCCTCGCCCAGGGCCTGAGGCCTGCAAGGATGAGATCTCTGTGCCCCCTTCCACCTCAGAACTGTCCTTTCTGGGTGGGGAGGGGGGAAAGCTGCCCCCCTCCTTTCAGTCTCCCCCCCCCATCGTCATGGGGTGAGAAAGGGGCACTATGGGTAGCTATCACAGCCAGCACTGCCTGGGCCTCGCTGTGGGAATGAAGAGGGGGCACCGAGGCTGCAGACCCCAGCGTAAGTCCCGTGTGGGGGGGATGGAGACCGGCCACCCCAAGCCCCCTGCGCTGAGCAGGGGCTGTGGTGGTGGGAGGCAGATGAGGATGTTCCTGTGAGAAGCTCCCTCAGGGACGGGGAGAGGCGGGGGCAGAGATTGTGACTAGACACCAGGATGGAGCGGGGGGAGAGCGAACGGTTGTAGCACCGAGGGCTCCAAAGGCAGAACCGATTTATTTCTAAAAACATCTGTTAGCCAGGGAAAGGGGGAGAAATTCCCCTGCCGGGAGGGGCTCTGACCTGCCTGCTGACCAGCAATAGCTCCCAGCCTGCGGTGCACTAACTCCAGTGCCAACCCGAGGCTAGTCGGCGGGGCCTGCTCCTTTCACGGGGTGGCACTGAACGGTGGCCGTTTGCTGACAGGGCCTGCCCCGCGGACACCGGGATGGCCAGGGCCCAGTTCTCAGCGCTCCCTCCCCGGCTGGGAGCAAAGCAAAGTCAGTGGGGGACAAAGGGAGGGGGCCACAGGCCTGGCAACCTCAGGCCTCTGACCATACACTCTTCTTCCGACTGTCCCGCTCCTGCCGTGCCAGCCCCACGGTGCCCGCGCTGACCCACAGGGGCAGGCAGCCTTCATGAACTCCAGTGCCCGCTCCGGCCACTGTGCCTGCCACGTGCAGGGAGACCCGCCAGGGGCGGCCCCACCCTGGGGCACGTGATGCATGTGATGGGAGCACGTGCAAATAAACAGGCGCCGGGACTCCCTGGGAGAATCCTTCCGAGGATTTCTTGACTCCTTTAGCACCAGCCTGGGGAGCACCTCTCTAGGGGCTGCCAGCCGATCTCTTTCCTTCCTGGCTAGGGGAGAGCAGAGCTGCTTGGGAAGGGAGATTCCTGCTCAGTGTTCAGTGTGGGGGCCAGGCCCCAGCAGTCTCTCCCTTCCCCTTGGTGGTGGAGAACTCTGGGCAGTTCACACTGCCGGGCCTGGACAGAGCTGGGTGGAAATCATGGTTCTGCAGAGTCTTCCTCCTGCCACCGGCCTTGCAGCTTCCCTGGCACCAGCTCCCTCCTCTCCTGGGGCATCTCCTGCCCCAAGGCTGCTGTTGGAACAGCCTGGCTGGTGCGCGCGGTTTGCTGGCTGGACTCACAGGAGAGAGAAATCAGAAATGCTTTGTTACATCCCATCTAGGAGGCACCACAGCCAGCATCATCCCTGCTGTCTATACCCCAGCCGTGGGGCTGTCCTGTTCCCTGCTGTCTATACCCCAGCCATGGGGCTGTCCCGTCCCCTGCCGTCTATCCCCAGCTGTGGGACTGTCCCGTCCCCTGCAGTCTATACCCCAGCTGTGGGGCTGTCCTGTTCCCTGCCGTCTATACCCCAGCCGTGGGGCTGTCCTGTCCCCTGCCGTCTATACCCCAGCCGTGGGGCTGTCCTGTCCCCTGCCGTCTATACCCCAGCCGTGGGGCTGTCCTGTCCCCTGCCGTCTATACCCCAGCCGTGGGGCTGTCCTGTCCCCTGCCGTCTATACCCCAGCCGTGGGGCTGTCCCGTCCCCTGCCGTCTATACCCCAGCCGTGGGGCTGTCCCGTCCCCTGCCGTCTATACCCCAGCCGTGGGGCTGTCCCGTCCCCTGCCGTCTATACCCCAGCCGTGGGGCT